>NW_027311921.1:300000-549579 GCF_040954645.1 Diabrotica undecimpunctata | reverse complement strand
TACTATTTGTAGACAGTGTAATGTCATATGCATTACACTGTGTAACAGAGGATATCTTATTACCTGGTATAACTACGTACTAAAAGGTAACTGGTTCTTTAAAAAACAGGTATATAGATACAAAAGGATTTCGGCTTATTATTTAATGGAATGTTCGCTTGCATAGAAAATTTTATTTTTCTGCATTTTTAGAAATATTGTTTTTTTATTTAATATAATTTATTAGTTCAATGCCGAATTCGATGTTTTTTTTTTTATTACAGAAATTTCGTAATGTATTTTGTTTACGTGAGTATGTCTTTGTACGTTTTATGTAAGCACCCGATTAATAAAAACTACTTTTATTTCATCTACTCTTCTGCGATATCTTGTATAAAGCTTTTTTATTATTTTAGTTCTGGTCTTATTTGTATACTCGATATCTCGTATACTATATCTCGATAGAAGGTTATCTCAAAATAAATATGGTTAAGTGCTGCAATAGATATTTTTGTGTTAAAATGGGTAGTAGTGTTGTGCACAAAACGAAAGAATGATTAATTTGTCTATCAAGGTATATTCGGCAGCAGAAGCATATAGTGCAAGCGTCTATGTTTTAAAGGCGGAAGGACGTACGCCTCATTTTTAGCTGACAAGCTTGCGAAGAATATTATTTCTGGTCCTCAATTTACCTTTTAGTTTTAAACAATGATCTGTGACTGATCCCGTGGGATACAAACTATTTTCAAGAAACTCCTAGGAAGTCTACAGTTCAACAATTTCATGACATTATTGGATGTTCAGTTTGTGAAAGCGTCTATGTTAGGGAAATTGAGGAGCGCACATGAGTTTTTCAGGGGTTTTGGCTGAAAATTGATTCATAGTTTATTTTTATTGTGCAATAATAGGTGTATCGTCTTTATAATATTAGTCCTATTATCTACTGGTATAAGTTGATCGTTTGGGTTAATGTTATACAGTGTAGGTGCTTTTATGCTACCCCAAGCGAGACCGTTCTTCATCTGCTATTCTTAACATTGAGTGATACAAAAAATATTCTCTTGTGTAGGCATACGCAAATAATATAAGTGAGTTTGTTATCTTAGGGAATATCATATAGTTTTTCGAGAAATATTTGGTAATTTAAGGTGTCATAAGCGGCATTTAGATTGAAAAATACCACCCCTGATACCCGATATTTTTCGTACCCGTCTTTGATGTGTTGGGTAAGATTTAGCATTTGTAATGTACATGATCTTCCCTATCTATAGCCACTTTTGTCTTTTAATTTGAGATTTTCTTAAAATATCGGTGAAATCATATTAACGATCTTGTGCAAAAGTATTTTAAATAGCTGATAAAATAAAGATATTGGCCGATAGTTTTTGTGTTCGTTGGAGTTTTTGCCAGGTTTAAGCGAAGTAACAACTTTGGCTTGTCTCTAGATTTTGGGTGTTTCCATAATTTGAATACAGTTGTTCATCATCCGGATAAGCCATTGTGGTGTTTTTGGTCTAGATTTCGTAATAAGCTTTGTGCTCAGATCCTCAATGTCGGTAGTTGTATTATTTTTCATTAAATATGTAAATGGTGGATCCAAGCTCAACATCGTTGAAAGGTTCTCTGAAAGCTGACTGGTGTTGTCCTTTCTTACTTTGAGTTATTCTTTGCTTTTTTTCCGACAGAAATAGCATGTCTATAATTATAATGTGGTTTTCAGCGATAAGCTTTATACCAAATACCCTACGTTAGGCCCTATATGTGTTTCCTGCACTATAAATAAGTCAGATTTGTGTTTAGCGCATATGTCTGATAAGTTTAAGTAAAGCAAAGTTTCTTGATCTCTAGATATACCCTTAACAGTTATAAACATATGTTATTAGAATAGTTGGTCCTAAAAAGGACCAATTTAACAAAATCATATTAAAGGGGTGACTGGAGAATTAGCCGATTAATTATTTAATCATTACCCTGGGTATGCCCGATTGTGGTGATCTTCTTAGTACTTAAATTTTCGTAAAGGCTCGTTCTTTGAACCCCATAAGTAATGCCTAATATTTTACTTTTTATTGAAAATTTAAATTTTACATGCCGTGTATTACTTTTTGACGATATTTCGAATCAGATTTGTATAGTAATAATTTAAGGTATTAAAGAGCCTGTTTGTGGTAAATAAATAGGTTTGTGATATCGTTCGTAACTCATATATAGATAATAAAAAAATAAACAGTTAAAATAGGTGTAAAAAATTTCAACTTCATACATCGGCGCCATTGTTCAGGTGATGAATTTATCACAGATATCAAAGGTTACATTTTAATTCAAGGTTCTATTTGCGTATTTTCAATATTATAAGAGTAGGAAAAGACATGTTTATGCTTTTATTTTTTTTTTAAATTTATTCCATTTTCTTTCTAGAGTTCCGTCTTTTTTGAACGACCTGTGGTCTTTTTTCAATTGGACACTTGTCTAAGGCTATGACAAATACTCTGTCCTCTGCTATTCTACATTAATATGACTGATTCATTTTCTCTTTCTTGCAGCTATTTTATTGTTTATCCTGTCAATCCTGTGTATCTTTTTCTTCTTCTTCTTCTTCTTTTTATATAGACATGACTCTGTCTGTTTTTCAATGTGTCTCCAGTAAGTTGCCGTTCCATGGTTTTCGTGGTCTTCTTACTGATCGTCTTCCTATTGGGTAACCGTCTCTTGCCATGTTTACTACTCCATTTGTTGTCATTCGGCTTATATGATCTTTCCATTCTACTCTTCTATTTCTTAACCAGTTCTTGATGTTCTTCACCTTGTATCTACATCTTATATCTGTACTTCTAGCTCTGTCCCATAGTGTCTTACCATCAATTTTTCTAAGTGTTTTTATCTCTGTTGTTTCTAACATCCTTTTTGTTCTCTCTGTGTCAGGTATTGTTTCTGCTGTGTATGTCATTATTGGTCTGATAACTGTTTTGTAAATTCTGCCTTTGGTTTCTTTCCCGATATTTTTATTTCTTCATATTGTTTCATTTAGGCAGCCTGCGGCTCTGTTTGCTCTATTCAGTGGATCTTCCACTTAAGTTTAGAGTTTTCCGTAGCTAGATAATATGATACCTAGATATTAAAACTCCATCACTTGTTCTATTATCTGACCTTAAAACTCCAATTAACATATTAGTAAAGTTGCTGTTGTAACCATGCATTTTGTCTCTTTTGAGGAAATTAACATGTTAAATTTTCTGGCGGTTATATGAAATTGGTGTAGCATACGTTGTAAATCATCTTCACTTTGAAAGAATAGTATTGCGTCGTCTGCATAGCAGATTATTTTAATTTGTTTTTCTCCCATTTGGTATCCTCTTTTATTTCTTACTTTTTTAATATTTCATCCATAATCCGGTTGAACAATAGAGAACTCATTAAATCTCCCTGTCTTATCCCATTACCAGCTTCAATAGGGTCGGTTAGTTCTTCTTCTACTTTTACTTTTATTGTGTTGTTTTGGTATATATATTCGATTGTTTTGATTATTCAATGAAATTGACATTAATTTGATAGTTTTCATTTTATTAGTACTGATGGTATATAACTAGCATCTGTTGGTACTATATATCAATTTGAACATGTGGAAGTAAGAGAACTCTCTTGTTAGTAATTTCGGTGTAAATTATGATGAAACCAGAAATAACCCATAATATTATCCCACACCTCAAAGGTCTGCCTCGCGGTATCTGGGAGACGCAATAATTCGCTTTTGATAGATAAAAACAAAAACCCACTAAGACGAACACAACATAAATCAAAAAAATCCGTCAACCTGTCAATAGGGACATACAATATTAGATCAATGTCTACGGATGAAAAAGTACATGAATTGGAAGAAGAATTAACAAACATAAAATGAGATATCATAGGCCTATCAGAAACTCGACGAAAAGAAGAAACCCGAATACAGCCTATGTCATACTTAAAATAAGAAGAACATCAATTAAAATTATCCAGGTATATGCCCCCATGACAGCTTATGATGACGAAGATATCGAACTATTTTATGAAGATATATCAAAGGCTATGGAAGAACATAAAAATCGTCTTATACTAGTAATTCGAGATTTCAATGCCAAACTGGGTAGAAAACTAAACAAGGAAGAAACTAAAATAGGAGATTTCGGGTATGGTCAGAGAAATGATAGAGGTGCTACTTTGATGAACTACCTAGAAGAAAAGCATCTATACGCAATGAACTCCTTTTACAAAAAGAAGCCCTAACGAAAGTGGACATGGATCAGCCCTAATGGATCCACAAAAAATGAGATCGACTACATACTGTCCACGGAACGATATATCATTAAAGATGTAACAGTTCTTAACAGATTCACAACAGGTAGCGATCACTGGTTGGTCAGAGCAAAACTTAGTATTGACGGTAACTATGAAATGAAAAGAAAAATAATTAAAAACTGGGATCTAGTAGATAGAAACAAACTAGGGCAATATAAAGAGATATACAAAGACCTATTAAAAGAACAACTTACTTAAAAATTAGACAGTGATGACAAAGATATAGATGAAATAGACAACATACTTACAGCAACGATGATTACTTCAGGAAAAGAAATAGCAAAAAAGGATCTAAAAAAGAACAACTATATATCAACAGAAACAAAGAAGCTTATGGATAAAAGAAGGACGCTATAGAATATGTAGAAATCAATAAAACAATAAGCAGAATGATAAGAGAAAATAAGAGAAAAGAACAAGAAATAAAAATAGAAAAGGTAATACAAAACAACAAAAATATGAAATGCTTAAGACCGAAATTAGGTAAGTGTGAAATAAACAAAATAAAAGATGAAAACGGACTAGAAACAAACATTAAAGATGACATTATAAATATTATCCACCATTTCTACTCAGAACTATACAAAACAAAAAAGGAACCACCAGAAACAATTAAAAACCAACTTAAGGCTAAAGTAAAAAATGTCAACTCAGAGCTATAGCCAGAAATAAGCAAATCAGAAATAAAGAAGGCATTGAAAGAAATGAAAAACAACAAATCGCCTGGAAAAGATGGGATAACTGCAGATACGCTGAAATATGGTGGAAAAGTGGTAATTAACACTCTACATTCCCTTTTTAACAAGATATTAAAAGAAAAAAGAATCCCAAACAACTGGAAGGAATCCGTAACCATTATCCTACACAAGAAAGGGGATAAAGCAGACATAAAAAACTACCGTCTCATAACACTCCTCAATGTAATGTATAAACTCCCAACAAAAATTTTAACCAATAGATTGACGACAAAATTCGATGGATACCCAACAAGCTGGTTTTAGAAAGGGATTCAGCAAAAGTGACCATTTACTAAGTATGAAAATACTTATAGAACGAGCAAATGAATACCATATTCCTCTATATATAGCGTTCATAGATTTCGAAAAGGCTTTCGACAGTGTCGAACATTGGGCAGTGAAAAGTTCTTTGATTAACAGCAGAATTGACCACAGATAAGGAAGCCAAAACAACAATTAAAGGATATGAATAAACAAAATCAATACAAATAAATAGAGGCGTGAGACACAATATCACCGAAACTTTTCAATCAGGCTCTGGAAGATATTTTTAAAAGATTAGAATGGGAAGAAAAAGGTATAAAAATTTGTGGACAACGCTTGAACCATCTAATATACGCTGATGACATCGCATTGATAACAGATAAATGAGAAGAATTATTTGAAATGATGAAAGAACTGGACGTAGAAGCTGGAAAGATAGGCCTTTTTATGAATTACAGCAAGACCAAAATTATAACAAATACAGATGAAAACATCACAATGAGGATCGGACAAGATGAAGTAGAACAAGTTCAGGATTATATATATCTGGGTCAAACTATAAAACGTAACAAAGAAAACCAAACAGCAGAGATAAAAAGACGAGTTAGACTGGCATGGGCGGCATTTGGCAAACTAAGCTACATTCTTAAAAACAAAAGATATCCACAGCATCTTAAGACTAAAGTATACAATCAATGCGTACTCCCTGTTCTAACTTATGGTTCCCAAACGTGGACATTTACAAAAGCAAACATGGACATAACCATAAAAACCCGAAGAGCAATGGAAAGACAAATGTTGCACATAAGACTAATGGATAAAAAGAGAAACGAGTGGATAAGAGAGAAAACAAAAGTGAGGGATGTTAGACAAGAAGTTGCAAAATTGAAATGGAGATTTGCCGGGCACAATATAAGACAAAAAGAAGACCGATGGAACAAAATTCTTATAAGTTGGAGACCGTGGGAATATAAACGAAGCAGAGGAAGGCCCCAAATGAGATGGGCAGATGATATCAAGAAGCACGTGGGCTCTAGGTGGATGACTATACCGACAGACAGAGAAGAATGGAAAAGGATTGGGAAGGCCTATGTCCAAAGATGGACCGAAAAGGGCTAATTAGATAGGGACAGATTCTCCCCGTGTGATCTTAGTATTTCCGTTGATTGAATAGTATAGGGTATCCAATATTTTAATTAACGGTATGTCAGAGTTTTATTAATTTTTATATATATTTGCAAAATGAAGAAGAAAGTTCAGTACAGGCAGTTAAACAGCTGATCTGTCGATTTAGAAGTAAGAGCAAGTACCAACTTGCTGAAAAGCATACCATACACAAAAGGGATAATAAAATGTACTGCACAAACTATAGCGATATAAGCTATATATAAGCTATATATTGTTACGATAAATATACTGGCCTAACTTTTATGACTAATTATTCTGTTTTATTGTAGAAATTTCGGTGGAAGTCTAGAACCAAAATTATGGTGAATGAGCCGGCCAAGCTTCTCGATCTTTCGATGCTGTTCTAGTATATCAGGATTTCGTATATAAATACAACATTTTTATATGGAGGGCAGTTAATTCGGACGACGCGCTCGCGATAAAATGTTACGTTCGCTTTTTTAATAAATTATGTATGTTTAGTGAAAATAAATAAATATCAGTCATTGTGCTTTTTAATGAATTAAGATAAGAACAAGACATTATAAATTAAAGACTTAACAATTAATAAATTCACAACAAAAATGGTGTCAGAAGTGGGATCGAACATAAATTAGACTTATAATAATAATACAAGTGAATACGTAAAATAAATTGTGAAAATGGCTACGATTTATGAGCTCACAGTGACGAATTTAAGAAGACATCTCGAAGACAGAGAATTAGCTTCTACCGGAAAAAAGGCTGAGTTAGTCCAACGACTAAAGAACGCTTTGCTAGAAGAAGGACTAGATCCAGAAACTTATATATTTGAAGACAAGCATGATGCTGTCCTCTCGTCGATTTCGAAAGTTTCTTCTGATGTAGCCAAAGTTTCTGGTGATGTAGCCAAAGTTTCTGGTGATGTAGCCAAAGTTTCCGGCGACATCGCTTCTTTAGAAAGCAAAGTTTCTAACGAGATTTCTTCTCTGGAAAGCAAAGTTTCTGCTAACATCTCTAAAGTCACTTCAGAGATATCTGCTCTTGACGATAGAGTGTCTTCGTTAAAAAACCAAGTTGCTGCCGATATGTTGGCCTTCGAAGAAAAGATATGGAAAGAGATGGAAAGGAAGATGGAGGAAACAGGGACAGCAGAGAGAGGTAACAATCCGATTACAGTGGAGATAAAAGAAGACGAGACGAAATTTAAGTTGGAGACACGGCCGAAATTTGAAGGAAGTGGAGGTTCTATTCATGTTAAAGTCCCAACTTTCGACGGAAAATCATCATGGAACAACTACATGAAACAGTTCGAATCAGCCGCAAGAGCAAATGGATGGTCTGAAAAAGAAAAGGCTGTAAACCTGACTATCGCCCTTCGAGGAGATGCCTTAGATGTGCTTCAGACCATAGCCGTAGAGGAGACCGATGATTTCGAACAACTGAAGAAGAGGTTAAATATGCGATATGGCCACGAACATTTGGAGCATGTATATCAGTCACAGCTTAAAAATCGTAGACAGAAGAAAGATGAGGCTCTTCAAGAATATGAGGTAGATATTGCCAGATTAGTACGATATGCTTATCCAACAGCTCCCGAAGACATGATGGAAAAATTGGCCGTTCAAACGTTTATTGATGGTCTTCGTGATCATGAAATGCAGAGAACACTGCGATTAGCACGTCACAAGACGCTGGTTGATGTCCTATCCGCCGCCCTCGAATATGAGTCAGCTACGCAGGCCTCTGGCGGTTACAGTAAAGTTAGGACTGTAAAAGAGGAAGGAGATGAAGATAAACTTGACCAGCTCTTTAATTTGATGAAAAGCATGACATGCAAGAAAAAGAAGACCATAAAATCAAGAAACTCACCATCAGGAAAACCAGAACGAGTCAACCTTAGGGGGGCAGCTTCGACCCGGAACTCTTCCAAAGACCCTCTTATACTAATAGCTTCTTTGAAATGTCGTGAAGATAGTGTATATGTAGATGGAGACATAAATGGTAAAAAGCATACGTTGTTGGTGGATACCGGAGCGACCAGAACCATTATACGCCCGACAGTTATAAACAGCCGAAAGAAACTGTTACCAACGAGGTTGCGACTTCGGACCGCTACAGGTGAAAATGCCAACATTCATGGAGAAATCCAGGTACAATTGGGGATTGGAGCAGAAAAGTTTGTCCATACTGTTATAGTTGCTGACATCGAAGAGGATGTTATATTAGGAATGGACGTAATGAATATGCATGGATTCCAATTGGATTTTAAGAATAAGGTAATCAAAGTTGGCAACGAGGAAGTATTTCTCCATCCACATAATGACAACACTGTGCAAGCAGCCATTACAGAAGATACAGTCGTGCCTGCGAGAAGCGAAACGATCATAGTAGCGCGACTACAGGGAATTGTAGACGAAGGGAGACCTGTTATGATGGAGCCTTGGAACCACGACGATGAGGTTGGCCGTGGAATCATAATTGGAAAGGAATTGGTGACTTCGGCTAAAGAAATTCCTGTGAGACTTATCAATGTCAACGACTACCCAGTGACCATAAAGAAAGAGACAAAAGTAGGAACTTGTGTACCTGTGACATCCATAATTCGTCAGGCGACAACATCTGATAATTCCAACGACAAATTCGACCAAATGGTTGCAGTTGCAGGACAATCTCTAAACCAGATGGAGAAAAGGAAATTAAGGGAATTTCTTCGGCAGTATCGTGATATTTTCGTACCGAAAGGAGGAAAGACGGGAAGAACTACCGTTGTTAAGCATAAAATTGATACTGGTAATGCTAAGCCAATTCGTCAAACAGCTCGACGATTACCACAGGCGAAAAGAGAGGAAGCTGAAACGATTGTTCAGGAAATGAAGAAAGACGGGGTGATAGAACCTTCTACGAGCCCATGGGTCTCTCCGGTGGTCCTGGTTAAGAAGAAAGACGGAACGACGAGGTTCTGTGTGGATTACCGTTTGCTGAACAACGTTACCAAGAAAGATAGTTATCCTCTGCCTCGGATCGATGACACATTGGACACATTGGCTGGAAGTAAATTGTTTTCCACTTTAGATTTGAAGTCTGGATACTGGCAGGTAGAAATGGACCCAGTAGATAAAGAAAAGACAGCCTTCACCACAGGATCTGGATTGTGGCAATTCAACGTTATGCCATTTGGACTTTGTAATGCTCCTGCGACATTTGAGAGGCTTATGGAAAATGTGTTGAGAGGGTTATCTTGGAAAACATGCCTGGTTTATTTAGATGACATAATCGTCTTGGGGGAGACATTCGAAGATCATTTGAGGAATTTAGAAAACGTTTTTAATCGACTTAAAGCTGCCCAATTGATGCTAAACCCCAAGAAGTGCCAGCTATTTCAAGGTAAAGTCAATTATCTGGGTCATATAGTCAGTAAAGAAGGAGTGGCCGTGGATAAGGGAAAAATCGATTCCATTAAGGAATGGCCAAAACCAACTGACAAACATCAAGTGAGAAGTTTTCTTGGATTATGTACTTACTACCGGAGGTTTATTAAGAAGTTTGCAGATATCGCTAAGCCATTAACGCGACTTACAGAGGAAGCAAGAGAATACCGCTGGGATATAGACTGCCAAAATGCCTTTGAGACCTTGAAAAAGCATTTAATAACAGCACCAATTTTAGGGTATCCACTGCCAGAAGGAGAGTTCATCTTAGATACAGATGCAAGTAATGTGGGAATTGGAGGAGTGCTGTCTCAGATTCAAGGAGGACAGGAACGAGTCCTCGGATATTTTAGTAAAGTTCTTTCAAAACCTGAGCGGAATTATTGCGTCACGAGAAGAGAACTTCTGGCAGTAGTGAAATCAGTAGAGCACTTCTATCAATACCTCTATGGAAGAAAGTTTCTAATCCGAACCGACCATGCCGCCCTTAAGTGGTTGATGCAGTTTAAGAATCCAGAGGGTCAGATAGCCAGGTGGATCGAACGACTCCAAGAATACGATTTTAAGATTGAGCACCGGGCCGGAGTTAGCCACAGAAACGCTGATTCTCTTTCCAGAAGGCCATGCTCAGCAGAGTGTTCCCACTGCAACAAAACGGAATCCAAGGAAGCAGCAGTGCTAAGAACGACGATTGTCAACGACGACTGGACGCCTACTAAGATCAGGGAAGAACAAGAGAGAGATCCAGTTATACAGAAAATCCGAAAATGGAAAGAGGAAAACCGTCGACCACCTTGGCAGGAAATATCAAACCTATGCTCAGTAGTTAAGACGTATTGGGCCCAGTGGGACTCATTTATCATCGAAGATGGCTTGCTTAAACGAGTCCTGGAAAATGATGACGGTTCAGAGAAGAGAAGACAGTTGGTGATCCCAAAGAGCAGAATAGCCGAAGTACTTCGTCAGTTACACGACAGTCCATCGGGAGGGCATTTTGGTGTAAGGAAAACCCTTCAGCGAATTCGGGAACGGTTTTATTGGATGAACAGTTCCGACGATGTAAAAGACTGGTGTAAGAAATGTACTATTTGTGCCACGAGTAACGGGCCTTACCGAAAAAGGAGAGCTCCTATGAGACAATATAATGTTGGAAGCCCGTTTGAAAGAATAGCTTTGGACATCGCTGGGCCATTTCCAGAAAGTGAAAATGGAGGCAAGTACATGCTGGTAGTAATGGATTACTTCAGTAAGTGGGTCGAGATTTACGCACTTCCAGACCAGAAGGCCGCCACCGTTGCAGATAAGTTGATCCAAGAATATATCAGCCGATTTGGGGTGCCTTTGGAGATCCATAGTGACCAAGGCAGGAACTTCGAAAGCGATCTATTCCAAGGAATATGTGATAGACTAGGCATGAAGAAAACAAGAACTACAGCATATCATCCGCAATCTGATGGTATGGTAGAACGGATGAATAGGACAGTTGGCAAATATTTGACAAAGATGGTGTCCGATCATCAGCGAGACTGGGACCAATACCTTCCGTTCTTCACAATGGCCTACAGATCTGCTGTTAACGAATCAACAGGCCAGACACCAGCGAAAGTCCTATTCGGACGCGAAATGCGACTACCTTGTGATCTAGAGTTTGGGTGTCGACCTGGAGAAGATGTAGCAGGTGAAGATTATGTGATCGAATTACGAAGAAGAATGGACGATGTACATGAGTTGGTCCGTTCCCACCTTCAGATCGCTAGCGACCGAATGAAGAAACGGTACGATACACAAGCCGAAAAGGGTTGCTTTAAGAAGAACGACAAAGTATGGCTGTATAATCCCAAGAAGCGAAAAGGTTGTTCTCCCAAATTGCAGCAGTTTTGGGAAGGTCCATACCTCATCATGGAGAAGATCAACGATGTCATCTACCGAATAAGCAAGATTCCGAGGGGAAAGCCGATGATAGTACACCATAACCGGTTGGCATCTTTCGAAGGTGACCACGACGTAGATGAAGAAGTGGAAGTAAACCAAGTCCAAGATGTGTCTGACCTCACGTTTGAGGAATTCATGGGTGCCTATGGAGGTACCGGTAAAGCGAGACATGGTGTTACCACTGAAGAAAAGCAAGATCTACTCGCGCTCCCCGATGACTACTCGCTGGCCCTTACCATCCCGGCCAGTATCAAAGACGCACCAGGGTTGGCATCCGTCTTTCGAAGGAAGTTTGGTCGAGTTGCAGAACTTCAATGCCAAGTGCCAGCGTCCGGTAAAACCTTGAAACTCCAAGATGCATCACGTTACCTTTTCTACCTGGTAACAAAAGACACTGCCCGTGACCAACCTACCTACCGAGATGTATGGGAAGCCTTACTTCAATTGAGAGGGCACGTACTAGAGTCCGACGTGCAAAAGTTAGCCATGCCAAAGTTGGAGTGCCGCCAATTAGATTGGAGGGTTATCCGAAATATGGTGGAGGAGATCTTTAAAGACACCGAAGTCCAGGTGTTAGTCTGTTGCAATCCGCATAGTTACTGGTGCGGAGAGAAAACCGTCCCTTGTCATTTTTATACAACTGGAAGTTGTAAAAGAGGGTCCAGTTGCCGATACCAGCATACAGTTCCGGTTCCAGTCCCGACAAGGTTCCAGGAGGAACCATCTTTTAAGAGGGGGGCAATGTTACGATAAATATACTGGCCTAACTTTTATGACTAATTATTCTGTTTTATTGTAGAAATTTCGGTGGAAGTCTAGAACCAAAATTATGGTGAATGAGCCGGCCAAGCTTCTCGATCTTTCGATGCTGTTCTAGTATATCAGGATTTCGTATATAAATACAACATTTTTATATGGAGGGCAGTTAATTCGGACGACGCGCTCGCGATAAAATGTTACGTTCGCTTTTTTAATAAATTATGTATGTTTAGTGAAAATAAATAAATATCAGTCATTGTGCTTTTTAATGAATTAAGATAAGAACAAGACATTATAAATTAAAGACTTAACAATTAATAAATTCACAACAATATCTATTAATTATTAGGATATACAATATTTTTTCTAATACACCTGGAACGATTGAGTGAATAATCAATTATAGACTATTAGGCAGTTAATTAGAAATGTTGGGAATACAAAAAAAAAACATTAAATTAGTTATTAATAGATTTTAAACAAACACTGATATAATCATAAGAATAAAACTATGAAATACCATGGCAGAACTTACTGTCGACTTATTTTCAAATGTATTGCAAAGAGCTTTAAAAAATGTGAACGAATTATTAACAGCTGTTTTGAAAACTAAATATTATGAGACGAATTGGGGATATTATATTACACAAACTAAACCGCTTGCCTACAAAAATATTAGGAAAATATGATACGACGCGAAAGACTAATGACTTTACAGCTAATTGCCACATAAGTATCAATGTAACTATAGCTCGCAAAATGGGTTCAATTACATTGCAATTTTTAAATTTTTCGTGATAAAATGAAGTGATTGACTGTTGTTTTGAAAAGGTAAGTTGTTTTTTATTTTTGTATTCCTATCATCTGATATTGTAATATCAACAACATTTTTCATAATTTATTCTGAAATGCGCTTTCTCTTACTGATAACGAACAAAAGTTTTATAAACTTCTCGTTAATATAATTATGAAGGAATTTAGATTTTTATCTTGTTCTTACTATAGTTCTAAAGCACAAATGTAGTCATAGTCTACCGTATATTTTTCATAGTGGTCATAGTTTTTAATTGTAGTATAGCTTATGTGTTTATAATAACTAGCGCATAGAAAATAATAAAAATTTTTACCCTGTGCTTTATGTTTATTATCCTTTATTGTATTGGAACATCTAGAAGTATAGCAATACATTTTAATTGTTGAACAAAAGAGAAAATAAAAACACTTTTTGTGGTGTGTCACTTAACCATACACAAAATTGTACACAAATAGTCAAATGGTAGTAAAAGTTTCCGATATAGGCCGCCAAACGGCAGAGGCACCGCCGCGCTCTATGTCTATACTATGAGATGTTTTTCATACAGTTTTCGGATCAGATTTTTTCAAAACATCAAATTACATCTTCTTTTTGCCTTTCTTTATTTAGGCTAACCGCTACTGTTTTTTTCTTCAGCGTTTCTTCTTAATCTACATTAATGTTTATATTTACAATTCTTTCTGGAACGAGCTATAATTTTTCTCAAATAACCATTTTGTGTGGTTTAGTCGCCTTAAGGTTTAGCATGCTTTATCAGATGCTCTTTAAAGTCCCTTTTAATATTAATATCGTTTGAGAAATTTTTCCCAGATACTTATATTTCGTTTTGATTTTCAATCTTCTTTTAATGTTAGTTTAAATGGTCCAGTAGTGTGTTCGTACAGTTCAGTTATAAGCAAAATTAGGTGTTGTTGTACACCTAATTCTTTTAGTATCAGTCATAAGTGTATCCATTTGACTCTGTCGAACGCTTTACGATAATCTATAAAACAAATCCATAGTGGGATATTGAATTCCCTAGACTTTTATACTTTTTTTTGGACTATTAGAATAATAGCTTTAAAATTAAATGTTTAGTGAAAATCTCTACGCGACTTTAATGCATTAAATATTTTAATTAAAAATCGACATATCTATTGAAATTAGGCAGTAAAAAAGTATGTTATTAAAGATAGATTTATAAATTATTGTAGTTTAAATTCAACTACGCTATAAAACAAACATTGCATGTCTTAAACTGCAGGAATCCAAAAATTACAAAGATCTTCCTATTGTTTGAGTTTTCTTTAATTATATTAATAGGAAAACAAGCATTATAGTCCTACCAAAGGGGCTTCTACTTTCATAAACTGTTACATGATTACTCTATCCGATGTACGTACATTTATGAACTAAATGTTTTAGTGACAATGCCTTTTAATAAAAAATACTAATTAATAAAAATGGAAACTTAACTTTTCCACGTTTATAATAGACACTTTCTTATGTTTAAAAATATATAAAACAAGTAATATAAATTACCGCCTTGTTTATTAAAACTAAAAAGTAAAATAAAGGTATATGTCGGTTAACAATTTATATTTAACTACATAAATTAGCCAAATAGTCCTCAAATTCCTCCATGATTAAATAAATGGATATTTAAATAAATTTCCAGTTCCAGAATGTACCTGCTGTAAAATTTGAAAATCTACTACTAATACAATTATTGGCAACATCGCAGGAGTTTAGAAGTATATGCAATATCGTAAATACGGATCCCACAAATGGTTTATCCTTTTGTGGAGTCCACTTAATCCTACGTGTTATAATGTATATATATATATATATATATATATATATATATAAAATAAAATATTAATAAAATAAAGTAAAGGTAATAATTATATACATATATATTGTCGACAATAAATATTTGTCTTCTCGTCTGTGTTTCGAGAGAAACGTAATTATAAATTTTTGTTGTGTATAATTTGCTTCATAAACAAACAATAAACGGCCACTCTAAAGTTTATTTCTCAGAAAACTAATATTTCGAGATTCCCTAACATCAACAAGCAATTAACTAGATAGATTACACCCTCCTGAAACGTTTTGTGCATAAATTAAAAGATAGCTTTGGCTTTATTAAACATTTGCCTTAAAAATAAACAACAACCAGACGTTCAAGGATAACAAGTCCTAATATTTTACATACAGCAGATGTAAGAGGGGCGGCATTTATGGCCTCGCGAGGACTGCTAAGCATCTCAAATTTATTTGCATTGTATAAAGTCCTGACGCTAAATTAACAAGCTGGTGATTACCCTGGTGCACTTGCTTTGCTATTAGAGCAATTAAGGTTCTTTTGTTTTTCAAAGTGACTTTTTAAATACAGCTTTCCTCTTTTCGGTGCATTTATAAGATTTTATATGAGGACGTAGCAGAAAAACTGCTACGGATAAGCAAAGGATATAAAAAATTATGAAATCGTACAAAGTAAAAAATAAAACAAAAAAATAGTAATTTAAGTAGTCTTCTGGCACCAGTTTTGTTACATTTTCTCTCCATATTTTCCTAATTCACATTAGCTAAAAGTAAAGAATTACAGACTCCTGTAAAAATGCATGTATACATAAAATATCTAATACCTCGTAAATATTTATACAGGGTGTTTCAAAAAGGTATGTCATAAATTAAATCACGCATTCCGGGGACAAAAATAAATTGATTGAATCCAACGTACCTTAATACAAAAGTGTACACAAAAAAAGTTACAGCCCTTTGAAGTTACAAAATAAAAGTCGTTTTTTGCATTATCTCCTAAACTACTTGACATTTTGCAATAAAACTGGACACGTTACTTTCTTGTTCTGAAAGCATTTTTCATCAAAAAGAAACAACAAAATCTAAGCGCACTCTAATATCGTAGGTGAATGTCAAGGAAATAGTGCAGCAGCCGCAAGGCGTTATCCAGTAAAATACCCCATTCGAAATACAGCCGATACCTAGAATGATTATTTCTGACCATTGGTCGTCGTTTACGGAAAACGGGTACATTCCAACCGCAAGTTGCTGGCAATAGTGATCGTCCAATAATGGATGCAACTGATGAAGACATTTTAGAAATCTTTGAAGAAGTCCCTAGAACAAGTACAAGGGTAATAGCTGCTCAACTAAATGTTCCTCACGTACGGGTTTGAAGGCGTTTGAAGGATCAGCTGCTTAAACCCTATCACTTAACAACGGTTCAAGAGTTATTGGTTGAAGATTATCCTAAAAGGATTGGATTTTGCTATTGGTTGTTAATAAAAACACTCGAAATGTTAATTTTATTAGAAATATTTTGTTTACCGACGAGGCTACCTTCAGTAGAAATGGAATAACAAACCTGTCATCAGGTGCCACCAATCACGCACCTCGATGTGCATCGCCCTTCCTTCTGGAACTAATAATTAAACTTAATTGGTTGAGAAATGAAAAAGTTTCATATAAAAGTTAATTTATCTTTAAATATGGGACATTTTCGGATCTCAAGTCAGTCAGTGTCAACACATGGTTTTACCCGTGTAGGGTAGCTCCCTAGAGCACTTTGCTCGAAGGGCTCTGCAAACTTTCTAAGACTCTGAAGCTGAGTTTTGCATGTCACCGGTGAGTTTGCCTGAGCCTCCGTGGTGCTCTGGACCACATAATGGTAGGCAGGCAGTGACTGGCTACTGCGGAGACATCCATTGCATCAGGTACTTAGCATCAAGTAGGCTGGTTCGTCGGAGATATGGCACATCGACGGTTTCAGGGCTGCAGAAGGTGGATATCGGCATGTTAGTTTGGTGTACTAACATCCGATGCTTCTCCCCGCTGTTTTCTTGAGTGGTTTTGATGCGGGCGTTGTGTTGGAACTTTTTGCGATTTTCGATCGCGGAGCATGGCATTTTATTATTTTATTTTTGGTGGAAATAAAACACAGTCTTTCTAAGACAGGTTGTCGTCTCCGGTGTAATTAATAAACGTATGAAAAACTGATTGCAACTTGGTGCAAGTTTCCATGTTTATTCATTTGTCCAACTATTGCGCAATATGGTGTAATATTGCGTAGTTGGCCGGTACGCTCTTATTGTGGCATTATCTTGAAGAGACAATGCCATTGTGGTTTTATTAGGTGGTTGAAATAAAACACATTCTTTCTAAGAAGAAAAAAACTCAGCTTCAGAGTCTTAGAAAGAAACAGAGCCCTTCGAGCAAAGTGCTCTAGGAAGCTACCCTACACGGGTAAAACCATGAGTTGACACTAACTGACTTGAGATCTGAAAATATCCCATATTTAAAGATAAATTAATTTTTATATGAAACTCTTTCATTTCTCGACCAATTAGATTTAATTATTTGTTCCAGAAGGAAGGGCGATGAACATCGAAGTGCGTGATTGGTGGCACTTGATGACATCCCTCCTGCTTTGGAGACTCTGAGGCTGATAAAAAAAGATGATTTTATTAAAAAACTTAAGAAAACAATTTTTTTACAATACACATATAGGAAAGAAAAAGAAATGCATAAAATATATCAAATATAAGATGAATTATATCAAAATGAATATGTCTATATTGTCAAATTACTTACAAGTCCTCTAACACTCACTGCACTCGCGTACACTCGCGTACCGCGCACTTGCACTGCACAAAAACACTCACAGGCGGTGATCGGTGTTGTGGACAGCATCTGCAGGTCCATCCTCGACGACGTGCTCGTTCTACGGCGGCTTCGTCCTCTCTAGCTGTACATTTCCCCTCTGCATGTCACCGGTGGGTTTGCCTGAGCCTCCGTGGTGCTCTGGACCACATAATGGTAGGGCAGGCAGTGACTGGCCACTGCGGAGACATCCACTGCATCAGGTACTTAGCATCAAGTAGGCTGGCTCGTCGGAGATGTGGCACATCGACGGTTTCAGGGCTGCAGAAGGTGGATATCGGCATGTTAGTGTGGTGTACTAACATCCGATGCTTCTCCCCGCTGTTTTCTTGAGTGATTTTGATGCAGGCATCGTGTTAGAACTATTTGCGATTTTCGATCGCGGAGCATGAGAACTCTGACATCTCGGAGTCGTGGTAGAGTTCGTTGAAGGTTGGGCGCCATGTCGTCTCCGGTGTAATTAATAAACGTATGAAAATCTGATTGCAACTTGGTGCAAGTTTCCATGTTTATTAATTGATCCAACTATTGCGCAATATGGTGTAATATTGCGTAGTTGGCCGGTACGCTCTTATTGTGGCATGACCTTAAGGAGGCAATGCCATTGTGGTTTTATTAAGGTGGTAAATAAAACACATTCTTTCTAAGAAGAAAAAAACTCAGCTTCAGAGTCTTAAAAAGAAACAGAGCCCTTCGAGCAAAGTGCTCTAGGGAGCTACCCTACACGGGTAAAACACACACTAACACTTGACTGTACTTGACTACCTTGACTTGACTGAGAGCGAGATCCGAAAGTGTCCCATATTTAAAGATAATTAACTTTTATATGAAACTCTTTCATTTCTCGACCAATTAGATTTAATTATTTGTTCCAGAAGGAAGGGCGATGAACATCGAAGTGCGTGATTGGTGGCACTTGATGACAAACCATCATAACGAGCACATTTGGGCCGACGGAAATTCTCACGAGAAAAAAACGACTTATCACCACAGGACTTTCGAAGTTAATGTTTGGACAGGAATTGTGGATAACAATCTAATAGGCCCAGTATTTCTTTCCAACAATTTAAATGGTGATAATTATTTGCAGTTCTTGGTAAACGATTTACAAGAGTATGTGGAAGAAGTAAATATTGCAATAAGGCAAAATATGTGGTTTCTACAAGATAGCGCTCCACCGCATGACAGTAATAAAGTCCGGGAATACCTTTGCAGGCAGTATCCTGGTCCGTGGATTGGAAGGAGTCGTGACGCACCTATTTCTTGGCCACCCAGACAACAATTGAAGGTTAGAATAATTGAAGCTGCAAATCAATTTCGCCAGACAAATATGATTTTTCAGCGCATTCGGTTTTCCTTTTTAAAACGATACCGAATGTGTATTGAAGGAAATGGGGCCATTTTGAACATTTATTGTAATACCATATTTATAAAGATTATAGACATTTTTTTACTTGTTAATTCATTTAAGCCATTTATTTAGTTGCACGAAATTTTTAAAGGTTAATGAAAAGGGCCGTAACTCAGTAAAAACTGTTTTTTTTTCTCTGTTTTATTTTTGAAAAAAAGTGATACTAAAAATATTGTGTTAAACTAATGATGCCACAAAATTCATTTGATTTGATTTAGGGCTACACACCCCCCTTAAAATTTTGTAATCTATATATATATATATATATATATATATATATATATATATATATATATATATATATATATATACATAAAACACAAAAGATGATAACTGAAATGTACTGTACGTATCGTACTAAAAAAACAATAAATGAGCAATAAATCTGAGCTATTTTTCGTTAGTTAACAATAATCGTAATCCATATATTATTCATCCTCATTCTCTGAATCATCTACTATATTAATTATCACCGGTTCAATATCTTCCTGCAAATTGTCCACTACAAACATTTTTCTTCTACTTTCTCGACGTAATTTTTTACCGGTTTTCTTTAAAATTGACGTTGTTTGAAGCAACATACCTTTTCACTTGACTCCACACCACCTTAATCGGTTTAGCTCGCAACTGTAAGGCGGCAGTCTTAAAATTTTAACCCTATATTTTTCTGCAATTGTTTCAATTTTGTACTTGTCGTACTCAGTATCCGATAGGCCGCAGTATCCAATAATTCACTTTTTAGGTAATCTTCCTCTAAGAAAATATTCTTTTTCATTAGCCAGTCCTTGATTTGCCTTTTGTTCTACAATTTTTTTGAGAAATAAAATTTGCAGGAGTGGTATGACGCATTATCCAAAACGACAACGTTTTCTTTGTCTTTCGGCAAGTTTGGAATTAAGGTCTTCTCAAACCATTCTTCATATCGATCTCCGTTCATTTCGTCGTGGTAATCAGCGGTTTCCTGTTTGGCCAAAAAAGTTAATTCGGCCCATGCCACAAAACTAGTTTCGCTCCAAGCACAAAGAATAACAAACCGAGGACCCCTTTAGGTTGGAGCTTTTAGTCCAGTAGAGAGCCCATTTCTGAAAGCACCTCGTGAATTCTTGATCGTTGTATCCCTCCATTCCTTTTTGACTGAAGCACCGACGTTAATCCAAGACTCATCGGTATAAACAATTACATTATCCTTCTTCCTTAATGTTTTTATTTGTCTGAGGTACTTGTGTCTCCCAAATATGATATCATTATCAAATCTTGACCTCTTTTACCTTATTTAAAATTAATTTCATTTAGTAGTCTACAAAATGTGGTTTTTGAAAGGGCTGGTAGGTCCTCATCATTCTTCACTCTGTTGATTATGCTGTCGACGGTTGGTAGTATGTTTTCCAAAGAAAATCATGGATAATTTTCCTTATTCGAGATTTTGCTCCCTCATCGTAATTATTCTCACGTGAACTGGACTAGGAACTGTTTTTCTTTCTTTTCTGTAACACTTATCCGGCACATTTTCGAAACTTTTTCCACAGTAATAGTCAAGCTGTCATCATTTTTTTAAGTTCAGATGATAGTTAAATACATTTAACACCACACGTTTTACTTGCACACTAAGAGTTTGAAATGAGACATGTTTGCTTTGCGTGGACAGTGGGGATTAAAACTGATTCGCTTCTCTTAATGACTTTATAATGATCTTTATTACATTCCCAAAGAATGTGATAATAATGGAAGCTATTGAAAATTGATAAATATAGATAAGCTATCGGCAATGAGTTTTTGTTTGTTGTTTGTTAAGACATTGTAAAATAACTAGTTTCAAAACGCACCACTGGGAACAAACAAGTTAATGTCAATGAAATTAAATTGATAATATACAGATGTCACAACAAAATAGTTTCAGAACTATACGTCAACTTGTTGTCAAATAATTATTACGAAAACTGTTTGGAAGCTTTGGTGCAGGAAATTATTTGATAAATTAAACATATTTTACAAAGAAGTAAAGTTTGGCCAGAACTTTTAATTAGTTTTGTAAATTCCTGTGTCTAAAAGGAAAATACAATATTAACGATACTTTAGCAATCTGGAATCCGGCGCTGCTGCGTCAAAAGAGATACACAGAAAATTTAACGCAAAGACGCATATCTTCGAAAAACCGGTTTGTCAGAAATTTCGAATAAACGACACGGAGTCGGCTAAATGTGCACAGCTGGGGAAAATAGATGGATAAATTAAGGATAAAATGTTTGTTTTATCATGCAGATAGCAGTATTTCTGTTGAATGCTAATTAGGATTATACTAATAAAGTTCAAATCGGACTAAAAGCAGTTTGAATAATTTTATTAGTAGGAATTGTAGCGACTGGCATGCTCGCTGGCGGATGAAATGTAGTTGTATTTGTACAAATATTTTGTAATTTTGACAATAGGTATTCGTTAGAGGGACAAAACAATTATTTCCTACAACATTTCGTTAATTATAAGGCTTAGGACATTAAGAGCCTTAAAATTAGTTTTGTTAAAAGTTTAAAAGAAACACATTTCAGCAAGCAATTATTTATTAATCTTAGATGCAAAGTGAATTTGTACATCATTAAATTTCTACAAAAGACGGAAGGGTAGTCATTAGAATTAAAAAAAGTGGTACAGTAGGCGGCATTGTACTAGCGTGAAGGTTCATACTATATTTTCTCTAGTTATTAAATTTAAATAATATGTTTAAAATTGAATAAAGTAATTATATTATTTATTTATTATTTTTATAGATTTGAATACAATAAAAAAAGTGTGCATGTTATACAACAGTCATCCCTCGTCACGTAAATGGACTCTTCCAATTGTTTACTGTGACTGCTATTTCGTAAAAAGCCATATTTAATGTGTGCTGATTTAGAAATCTTCTTCAAAGTATAAATTTTTTTTATTAACACCTGTGCGGTGTTTGTATACTGCTATCTGGTCACAAATGACCAATTATCAGTTATTTTTTGACCTAACATAATAACAGCAAATGATTAAATCTAAGGCTTACCCTATGACTTACTCTTATTTTGTCTATTAACTAATGCACTACAACTAACATTCAATAATTTCACAGCACTATACTCTGCTTTTTACACTAAACTGTTACACATTTACACTAGCTCAAATAGTTTTGTCCTTATGAGTCTTCTCTTTAGTTCAGTTTTATCAAGAAGCTGGATTTCCTCGACATTCACATGACTATGCAGCCTCTGCTCGTGACTTGCTGCTGTTCTCTTGATTATTTCGATCACAGTTTCCATACCCAGGTCCTGGTGGAGGTTGCTGTTACGGATATACCAAGGAGCATCAACAATGTTTCTCAGTACTTTGTTTTGAAATCTCTGGATAATATGTATATTACTAGCTTTGGTACAGCCCCAGAGTTGGCACCCATATACCCATACTGGCCTCAGTACTTGCTTGTAGATGGATAATTTATTATGAATTGATAATGTTGAATTTTTTCCAATCAGCCAATACAATTTCTTATATCTAATATCAAGCTCCCCTCTTTTCTTTTTGACATGGACTTTCCAGCGCAGCTTCGCGTCTAGGGTGATGCGCAAGTATTTTGCTGATGTTGCATAAGGAATTCGGGTATCATTTATTCTAACTGGCAAATTTTCTAGTTTTTTATTTGTAAAGTTAACGTGTGTAGATTTAGTCTCATTTAATTTTATTCGCCATTTTCTGGTCCAGTTATGTATTTTATTTACTGATAGTTGCAGCTTATCGGTCGCTTCTTCACTAGTGTCTCCTATCGCCAGTATGGCTGTATCATCCGCGAAGGTGGCAATAGTATTTTGTTAGTGGCAAAAGTATAAATATGAAAGTTCAACTGCAAATATTTTACTAATAACTCACACACAATTTTTGAGATGATAATTGTAAAAAGCTGATATTATATTTATATGAATTAATTTTAAAATTCGAAGTGTATGGAATAAAAATTAAATTTCATAAAGCCAGCCTAAACTAATGTCGACTTTAGACTAAAGTACACTTTAGTGTCACAACTAGTTTCGTAATATCTACAGCTCTTTTCAAAAAGTAAGCTTAGGTGATTAAATTACTAGGTTGGTAATTGTGTTTCTGTCAATTTAGCTTTATTTTTTCGCAATACCCTTATTTTTCTTGTTGTATGTTAATTTGTGTGTAAAATTGTTAATTGTTATTAATTATGTCTGTATAAAAAAAAAGTAATTGTTTAATTTTACAAAAAGGGAAACTTTTACTTTTTGAGGAAGTATCCATATAAAATCTATTAAGTATACAAACCAAGATAAAATATTAAAAAAAACTGGTTTTGATTGAAGAGAATGATCGATAAAAGAAAAAAGAAGAGAGAGAAAAACCAATCATGAAAGATAATAAGAAACAATAATTAAATATCAAAATTCAAAATATTAAAAAATTAATTAAAATAAAAATATACTAAACAAAATTTATAATAAATATACTGTACAAAAAGTGTCATGTATTCGCTCCGTGCGTGACTGACGCGACACCTACCGCCTTCATCTGACAGTTTTGGACCTTCTTCTTCTTCTTCTTCTTCTTTTTGGCTTTTATTCTACTGAATAATCAGCGAGTACATTTGTTTTGTTAATTTTTGGGCCACTGTCGTGAGTCTGAGAATATATCTCATGCCCTATTATCAATTATCAGTGAATATAGACATTTTTTCTACATATCTACATTTTATTTATGTTTTCTATTTCCTTATAGTTGGTTTAAATGTTAATATTGGATAGGTTATTATTAAGGTTATAATTTTATATGGTTGATCTGTAGGAATCTGAGAAGAATTTTGATAATTTTAGGGTTAATCTCGCATAGAAGCATTGGTATGTTAATTGGGGTTTTAATATTAATTTTGATCAGGTCCTGATAAACATCATAATCTTTTATTTTGTTTATTGGGCATTCCCAAAATATGTGTTCTAGTGTATCCATTTGCCCACATTCACAGTATGGGTTATCGCGAATGTTGATTTTATATAAATGTACTCCTGTCAGGCAATGACCAGTCCTCATTCTAATAGTGGTAGTAATATGCCGCCTATCTATGTATGGGATTGTGTCAAACCATGGTTTATTAGGAAAAAAATTTTGTATGTTGTTATACCACTTGCCTTTATATTGAAAAGAATTTAACCAATTATTTTGATACATAGAACATATTTTATTTTTTAATAATGGCATGATATCCAAGTTACTTAATCGAATTTAAGCAAGAATATTTAATTCAGCCCCAATCTTTGCCAGTTTGTCAGCTATTTCATTTCCCTTGATATCATTATGTCCAGGAATCCAACATAATCTAATATCTTTCCCATATTTGTTTAAAAA
This sequence comes from Diabrotica undecimpunctata, assembly GCF_040954645.1. Taxonomy (NCBI): domain Eukaryota; kingdom Metazoa; phylum Arthropoda; class Insecta; order Coleoptera; family Chrysomelidae; genus Diabrotica; species Diabrotica undecimpunctata. Next base: position 524,733 of record NW_027311921.1, on the reverse strand, counting down.
GTATAGTTTCTTTTTAACTTGCAAGACTCTGTAATCCCTTGTTGCAGTTATCATATTGTTATTAATGTTGTCTGTAGCGCTCTTTGAGTCCGTAAATATTATAGCTTTATCAAAATTTTTTTCCTCACAAATCATTAGACCCTTTTGAATAGCTATTATTTCTGCTGTACAGATATTAATAAGTGAAGGAATTTTTTCAGAAAAGGAATAATTTATACTAGGTATGTGTATTCCTATGCCGGTTTGGGCTTCCTCAAGGTTTTGATTTTTTTGTTTTTTTGAAGCATCTGTAAATATTTGTATGTAATTTTAGTAATACGAATTTACAAAATTGTAATATTCCCAAAGGTTATGGGAACTATTTTTTTTTAATAATGTTTTAATAATTGGTACATTATAAGTGTAGATATCATATTCATTTGAGTAGCAGGCTGGTATGTCACTTGTGTTCATTGATGGTAAAAACTTTTTAACTGCTGTTAGAGCGTCAATCAAATATATATATATATATATATATATATATATATATATATATATATATATATATATATATATATATATATATATATATATATATATGTTTTGGACCTACCAATTTTCAGGTTAAACATATGACATATGTTTGACATTGTTAAATACATGCGAAATCGACAATTATTAATAATTAACTTTTTAATTATATTTTTTTAGTTTATGTACAAAATAAATGTAGTATTAAAAATTGAGTTTCTCAAAATTCATCATAATAAATCTTTTCAACCACAAACGGAAAAGAAAGGGAAAAATCTAGTACTGGCAAATCAATATTTTCATGTGAAAGAGCATATTTAAAAACAGTAATAGCAAAAGCTATAATATAAAAGCTGAAGTCATCAGGCACTCTGCAGTTAGCTTGAAGCCTTATAAAATATCATTTAAGGTAAATTATGTAAATTTTTTCTATTTCAATTGCATAAAAATGAAGTTATGTGATATTTACTTTTTCATATTAATAGCACGGATCCATCTTTTTCTTTTCTCTAATTTATGTGTAATCTTTGGGAACCTATAAAAACTACACTTACTATTTTTGCTATTATTAGCACAATTAAATACGCAATATGTATTTGCACACATTTTTGATAAAATTTATGCGTAAAAAGGTAGGGCCAATTTTGTCATATTTCGCCGCTACGCACGCTGGCATCGTTTCAAAGTACCCCTACAATGGTCACGCACGGAGCGAATATAAGTAAATTTAAACCTATACACAAATTTTAAAACACATTACAATATAATTTGCTAAACCAATATATATTAATGATTAATATATGGGGCGGTGAAAAGAAAAGTGGCGTGAGTCATCTAAGCATCATTTTGAGATACAAAAAGTTTTATTATAAATATTGTAATTAAATCTACGTAACATTTATAAACATGCTTGTGGTAATTTTTTATTTATTAAGAACACATTTAACTTTATTAACATTTTTGGACAAATAAAACTATGTTAAGGGTGGTTTTTAAGGGGTGAAATGATTTACCACTTTTCCTTTAAGAGTTTAAAGAGAATGTACAGAAACCAAAACATGTGTATGTTTTTATATTAGAAAATCAAAAATAAATTCACTAGTTTACTAGTCATTATATTCTTCCACACCAGGAAGTGGTCCAGCTTAGTCATTGACTTCATCAGATGATATAAAATTTCTTTAATGAGAACTGGTGGACTGGAGGAATGTATGGTAGTAAATCACACATATCCCGTTTTTTTGGCTAGCATGTCTGGTCGAGATGCTGTGTACACGCAATCCAGTTGAATATTTTTCAACAATGCTGGTCTACCCTTCTGCTTGGTTTGCAAAAGTTCTTACAGAAATAAAAAGAGATGAAAAGTTTTCGGAATTTAATGCTTTAAAACCCGATCTTGAGCTTTTTAACAATCCAATGGAAGTTAACATCCAGAACCAATCAGCAAAATACCATTAGCAGAATTAGAGCTGTGCGAACTACAGTCCGATTCGTTTTTTTAAGCAAAGAAAAATAAAGACATTAGTACCTTTTGGAAGTTAGTCTCCAAGGATCGTTTTCTAAACTTCGTAACTTTGCGTTGAAACTATATTCAATGTTTAGTAGTACGTATATAATATGTGAAAGTACATTTTCTGCTTCGAAGCATATTAAATCACGTGTTCGCATGGAAAACGATTCTCTGAAGCGTGTAATAGACTTACTACGACTAGCATAGATATAGATGTGCAAAAGTTAGTAGAAGGTAAACCCTTGCCTCAAATATCATTGATTTTTTATTTTATATTAAATTTTAAACATAACATGTAAACTGTAAACCATAATAAAATACTTGTAAATAATATTTCGTTTGTATATTATTTTTTAAAATAAACTTTTTTTGAACAAGTCTAGTTCTCTGGTCCTTCATAATAATTTCAAATTTAATACTGCCTGCAACGTCTAAAAAGTTGGACCACACTGTTTTTGTAAATGGCACAGAGGTTAATCTAACTAAACCAAATTTAACTTAAAGATGCAGTAGCAGTAAACAAACCAAGACACGTTATCAACATTATGAGTATTACGAGGAGCACTCCCAAATCACGATTTACAATGTATAAACGTACATAATATCCACTTCATAAACTATATAAATAGACATCGTATACGAAACTCAAGTATTAACAGCATACCATATCATTTAGTAGTCCTTGTACGCGGAAGAATTGCTATAACTTAGTTGGACCACTGTTGTTCTAGTGATAATATTTTAGCCAGGGCGTGCGCCAGGGAATTATAGTGCTTGAATTTATTCATTTATATTTATAATAAATGTTATCATTTATACTTTATGATCAGAAGAATAACAAAGATAAAATTAAATTAATAAATGTTAGAACAACATAATATGTGAATTCGTTATTGTAATGCATTGAATTAATAAAATTAAATTAAATATGTAAAAATTGAATTAAAATTAAATGTAATATCTAATGGCGGTTTCCCACCAAAATTTTGATTTATTGACTTAAGGAAGGCCTCTGGCTGAGTTCAAAATAAACAACTGATCGAATCCTAACATGCGACATACAAAATGAAAGGGGATGGGATAAAGATAGACAAAACAAACAAGACGACTACCACAATGGCACTACACAGCATCTTCGTTATTAATGGACGTAAAGTTACATACGAGATATCATAAGACGCTATGGATGAAAATAGATATACTATAAAACAAATTTTGATTATTGACTCAAGGAAGGCCTCTGGTTGAGTTCAAATTAAACAACTGATTGAATCCTAACATGCGACATAGAAAATGAAAGGGGAGCGGATAACGATTATATTAAGATAGACAAAACAAACAAGATGACTACCAAAACGGCACTACACAGCATCTTCGTTATTAATGGACGTATAGGTACATACGAGATATCATAGGACGCTATGGATGAAAATAGATTTACTATAAGACAAATTTTGATTTATTGAATCAAAGAAGGCCTCTGGCTGAGTTCAAAATAAACAACTTATTGAATGCTAACATTCAGCATAGAAAATGAAAGGTAAGGGGATAAAAATTATATTATGATAGCCAAAACAAACAAGACGACTACCAAAACGGCACTACACAGCATGTTCGTTATTAATGGACGTATAGTTATCTTTGTTATTAATGGACGTATCGTTTAAAAAAAATTTACCGTAAAACAAATTTTGATTTATTGACTTAAAGAAGGCCTCTGGCTGAGTAGAAAATAAACAACTGATCGAATCCTAACATGCGACATAGCAAATGAAAAGGGACGATATAACGAATCTATCAAGATTCGTTATATCTTGTAATTTAATTGATTTTCTATCTTAATATATTCGTTATATACTTCCCTTTCATTTTCTATATCGCGTAATAGGATTTGATCAGTTGATTATTTTGTACTCAGCCAGAAGCCTTCTTAGTCAATAAATCAAAATTTGGCATACGGTTTTGCTTTTGTATTAAATTATTAAAACAGAAGTGCCGCTTCTGTGCAATACCTTATTTTTTTTAATACAAAATTTTCGTTTATGAAAACATTTTAAGTTAAGGAGTATCTGTATTCAAATTTAAGAAATTTATGTAAAATGGGATTTCAATTTCTGGTAACATTTGTAATCTGGATCCCGTGAGTTTTATTGTTTTTCAAATAAAAACTGAAAACATAATAATAATAATAACATAAAGTTACTACTTTTGATGGGAACTAACACACAATTTACTTTAAAAAATAAGTGTATTTGATGTTTCGATTTCGATCGCTTAAGTGTCAAAACAACGTTGCAATTACTGCTTTACCCCTTAAATGCCCGTGATATGAAAATAACCATAAATGCCCATGTGGGGTCTCCTAGGGACCCCACTAAAATTTTCAATTTAGTAACGTCATTTAGCACTGACTAAAAGGAAAACACGGTTAAAAATAATTTTAAGCATATTTGAATAATTTTTATTTATTTTTCATACAAAATTAACGGCTTTTCTAGAAACAAATTATTTTCAATTCGAACAAAATTAAAATTAAATAATAATATAAGCATATAACTTTTAGTTGCAATTTTTACATACAATAGTTTTTTCTTCTTTTCTGTGCACCTGGCATATAAATTTTTTGCAAAAAGAGCAAACGGTATTCACTTTTCTGTCACAGTTTCGCGGACACTGGTAACAACGAGCACGTTTCTTAGCTGAATGGACGGATTGAGTTGCAACTTCGGTAGTTGGGTTTACCATTGGTATGCCACAATCTTTTAGAGCAGATTTTACATAGGCTTTATGTTTTATATATTTCGCTCTTTTTTCCATGTTGTTTCGAGCAAGCTCAGCCCCTAATTGTAACAGGAAAATACGTCTTCGTGAAAAATTATTTTTCTTCCAATCAGGATTTTTTTCAATGTATAAAATATAGGCATTTAGTGCACATATGTCTATAATATTCATAAAGAGCCTGAATGGCCAACGAGCAGTTCTTCTTTTACAGGAATATTCCCTAATCAGTTTGTCGGCATTATCAACACCACCCTTGGTATTATTATAGTCTAAAATCATCAAGGGTTTGTTTTGAGAGTCTTGACAAATTATATCACTATCGTGTTGACTTGAAAGAAGATGTACCATCCTGTGTATTTTAGGTATGTACGAAACCATAGCTAATTCTTTAGTAAAAGTAAATATTGACGACTCCGCAGGTCTTTTTGTCAAACTTAGTTGTGGTGGTGTATCAGGTTTATTTTTGCGGACGGTCCCAAGTAAAGTAAGGTTTTTAGATAAAAGATATTGAGCAAGAGGAACACTGGTAAAAAAGTTGTCAGTTGTAATTCCTCTCCAACTGCCATGATATGGTTCCACCAGATCTTTCACAACATGAAATCCCTGATTTTTCTCTATTCTACCACCTGGTAGTTTTCCAAGGTACACCTGAAGTTTTGATAAATAAGATGTTTTAACATCCGCGGCAGCCCAAATTTTTATCCCATAGCGGCAAGGTTTTGATTTTATATATTGTCTAAAAGGACACTTTCCTCTAAAACTCACTAACTGTTCGTCAACGGTTATATGTTCGTATGGTTCAAAGGCTTTGTCACAGTTAAAGACGAACATGTCCCAAATTACTCGTATCGCCGCTAACTTATCCTGTTCCTTCCGCTCCACCCTGGTCACTTTGTCATCAAACCTCAAGAAACTTGATAATTCTTCAAATCGGTTCCTAGCGAATGCGGCTGTAAAAAATGACCGGCGTATTGAGGTGTCTGTAGACCATATCTCTCGTGTCGATTCTTTTCCACACCTTAAAGCACCAGCTTTGATAAGTGCTCCTAAAAAGCTATCCAGTTCATTGTTGGTAAGTACCGTCCACTCTTTTTTGTTATTCGGATGTTTTTCGTTCCACTCTTGATAACACCTAACAGCTTCTTCATTAGTATGAAGGCATATGACATTCTTCATCTCTTCGGTCAAAAATAAATTGAAATAGTCTAAAAACGTGTTGGAATTTTTACTATAGTTTGTTAAGCCTGGATGTACATTTATAATATTTTTTTGTTGCCTCTTGGATCTCACGAAAGGTAGGCTATTCCACTGCATTTCAGATTTGGATGTATATGTTGGACCACTAACCTCACTAATATTATCGTCCACTTCGGTAGGTTCTGCATCTGATTCCTCGTCACTGTTGACTTCTAAATTGTCCTCAGTTTCCGAAACATTTTCCTCAAAAACATCTTGCTCTTCGCTATCTGATTCGTCGGTAATCTCATAGTCGAAATCGGAGTCTGATATCCCTTCTTCTATATTTCGGATAATTTTTTCATGTTCTTGGTCGCTTATTGTCATTTTCATTCTCTTACGGTCCATTTTTCAATGTAAACTGACGAAAAATGTTAAAAATAATAAAAATATTCGGGTGCCTCTAAATGCCCAATCGGGGTCACAGCGAGACCCCACTTATCTAAATCTCTCTTACAGACCACTGCACCTCACGAATGTTCGTGGTATACTAACAGAAAACGTAGGAGACACGTCCACACAAATACCTGATTGCGCGGTTGCCAAATGTTTCAAATAAAGATATTATAGCCAAAAATGTATGTCTGGGGTCCCATAGTGACCCCAATTGGGCATTTAAGGGTTACTATTTTTGTCAAACCATAAGTTTCTTTTTATTTTACAGTAGGGAAGCTAATTTTGAATTTCCTTGAAAATAATACTAACATTGTATATTTTATCTTCGTTGTTCATAGTAAACAAATCTTTAATTGTACATACTGTTTTATTAATTTGATAGGAAATAGGACAAATGAAAGCAAAACCGCACGCCTATGGAGTCTTACGTAGCATAGCCTGGTTTTGTTTACTTTTAATGCACGTCGAATTTGAATGAACTGTAGAGCCCTGTAATAATGTTCTATTTTTCGACCTAATATCAAACCAATTTACCCCAATCTCTCTGTCTAAAAGGTAGTCACTAGTTTGTCAACAGTACGTTTACGTATATTTCATTGATTTATTTTTTCCCTACTTACTAATTCACTATCTTTTTTTGTGTTGTAGATTATTTTAATTAAATAGTATTTCTATATTTTATGTACATATTATTACAAATTTCTTTATCGTAAACCACTATACCATCCTTGCAAAAGACATTAAGAAAACCTCGTTTAAATTCTTACGACACCTTTTTATTATGAAGCTCGTATCATCCTTGTTTTTACAATACAGTCGAGTAATTTTCCGTTGTTTTATTAAAAAATTCCTGCGTAGCTAGAGATTTCCGGAAGCAATTGCAGTGGTTGAAGAATTTCGTCATTATTAGGGGACCTTTTTAAAGCGAGTTATCAGACTGTTTTATTAAATAATTGTTAATACTGCGGAACATTCTAAATAGCTGTAAAGCTATTTAAATAATAATTAAAGAGCAAATAAAATGCAAAGAAAATCTTAAAGAAACGAGCATTTTAACGCACATATTTTTGTAAAAAAAAAATTACAATAGATAAATTACAAATAAATTACAATACATAAACAAAATTATGCTTAAAACATGCAAATAATGCATACTTAAAATTAATTGCCGTATTTCATTTTGGTCTAGTTCTCTCCAAATCTGGACCAGCCTCTCTCCCACTTCCTGTAAGTTGTTTGATTGGATCGGTGTCGCTCTTAATCGCCTACCAAGGATATCCCAAAGATTTTAAATCGCATTTAAATTTGGACTATGTGCTGGTCATTCCATAGTGTTAATTTCTACCTCTTCTAGAGAATTTCTGACGATCTGTACAGCGTGAGGTCTGGCATTATCTTGCATTAGTAAGCAATTTTCACCGATATTAGGAGTAAATGGTACTACATGTTGCTCTACGATCTCCAATATGTACCTTTCAGCTGTAACAGTTCCATTTTGTATGACCACTAGGTCCGTACGTGCGGTCAAAAAAATACCACCCTACACCATAACGGATCCTCCACCAAAAAATGTGATGTGTGAGAAGTTACATTGAGCATATCGTTTGTTGGGTCGTCGCAACACACGAACACGTCTGTCGTTATTGTACAAACAAAATCGGGATTGATCAGTAAATAGCACTCGTTCCCAGTCAGCCTCTAACCAATTAACGTGTTCTCTGGCAAAATGTAGTCTCCCCCTTCGATGCTCTGCAGTTAATAGAGGACCTCGGGCGGCAATCCTAGGTGTTAAGTTGTATTCCTCAAGTCGCTGGCGAACAGTTTCAGTACTAATTTGTCTAGCATGCAAATCTCAAAGCTGAATTTGTAGACTTCGATGTGTTACAAAACGTTGTCCAAGAGCAGAAATTCTTAAAAGCCGATCTTGAATAGGGGTAGTTACCCGGTTTCGTCCTGGCCCTGGTCTGCGTGTATGATCCCCTGTTTCGAGGAATCAAACACTTGTAAGACGGATCTGTGGGACACATTAAACCGACGACCAATTCTTCGGTAACTCCAACCTTCTTCCGACAGTATCACTGTTTGGGCACATTCATCTCGGGTTAAATTACGTGATTGACGCTCCATAATAAACACAATTAACAATAATCAACAATTATTAAACAGTAGCCGAATAAAATTCGTAAACACTTGGAAATTAGTATATTTATAGAATTAGTACATTTTTTGCTTATTTTTGTTTTGATGCAAAAAAAATATAGCGATTAAACTCAGTCAATAAATATAGAGTGTACGAATAGTATATACAAGGGGCTTGCAAAATATAACATTACAATAGAAATTTTTATTAACGCTAATAAAATATTTTAATATTTGAAAGTGGTGCGTTAATTTCTTAGAAGGAGAAGTGTAGAATAAAAATGTTAACTCTTTAATTAATTACTTTTAATAATATGAAATTAATGAAAAATCCACAGTATTGCAGAAACAAAATAGGCTTACTTCTAGGTGAAACAACAGAAAAATTAAACAGATGGGCGGAATATTTTGAAGATCTATTAAATACAGACCAACAAGAGGAACTTGAGGGAAATGAGAATTGGCAAGAAGATGAAGAAAGGACGTGCTAGGAACCAACTCTAAATGAAGTCAAAGACAGTTTAAGACAGTTCATAGTGAATAGAGGTTTAAACAAGGGGATCCGCTATCAACGAATTTATTCAACCTAGTATTAGAACAAATCATAAGAAGATCAAATATGAGCATAAACAGGACTATTTTTAATAGCAGGAAACAGTGCATAGCGTACGCGGATGATGTTGTGATACTAGCGAGACCAAAAAACATTTAGAAAAAGTCTTCCAGAAATTTAAAGAAGAAGCGAAAAGATATGGATTAATAATAAATCAAACAAAAACGCAGTATATGGAAATGAAAGAAGACAATAAATAATAACAATTATATCAAAATAAAAGGATCGGAGACTGTTGGGGTTAAATCGCTTGTTTGGATAAAACTTGCTTGCGTTAAATTGACACACTAGTTTCTACTTTATTTTTTCTGAAACAAACTTCAAACAACTGATAACAAAAATTGTACTTTTACACTCAAATAAAGTCCATAGTCATCTTCATCTTCTTCTTCTTTCTGCACGTCTGCGGTCACTTTTCAACCAAGAATGTGGACAACTGCACCTACTATAACCGCAACTGCACTCATGTTTATTTCTCCGTAACAGAGACTGTCTGTAGTTTTGAAAAAGTGTCAGAATTTGAATTGCTATTATTTAGTGTCATTTATTGTGTTTCAGTTGTTTATTGCTTGTTTTATGTTGTTTTAGCTTTTAATTTTTAATACATATAAAAATAGTATTGGCTCTGTCCCTCCTACGTTGACACGAATACCTGCAACACCTGTAAATGCGATAGCTGACTTTTGTACCTCACGCTATGACCATTGTGAAGTTGTAGTTTTCGCAACTGGAGTAGTTGAAGCAGAATTTGTAAAAATTGGGTTAGCCAGGGAAGAAGTTGTAGTTACAGATGTAGTTAGCGGTAATTCTGGTTCTATCTTCTGATCAGAATCGCTGGCACTGCTAGGATTAAATTCGGGATCGTCATCACTATGATTTGCATACGGATCTTCATCTGAATCTTCAAGCAGTGCAAGAAGTTCATCATGTGTCAACTTTCTTTTATTGTCATATTTACACCTGTTCTTTGGGAATTTATTTACCTTTGAAGGCCCAGGTCTTCGATCAATGGCAATCTGTAACAGGACAAAAAGATAAAATATTGTTTAAATATGTGTGGAACACGTGCAAGGCACCGCGCCTGGTGCGGTCAACTCGTAAGTGATTTATACATAAATATAAGTTATACAAATAAATACAGATATTTAAAGTTGAAACAATAAGCATATTTCTACATTGGTGGTAATTCCAGACAAATACAAATATAAACTAAATCACCAAATATAATACTTACGTTTTAAAAATGTCGCAAGACAAATATTTATGTAACTGGAAACGTGCACACGAAAACTGCGAACCAATCACTCTGTACGGTTACTAAATCAGTACTGGATGAGCAAGCAATTATTTGTTCAAACCAAACGATGTTCCTCATTTCAGTAAAACGTTAAATTCAAACGAAGATGAAACGCACCTAGCGTGATCGAGCCATCTGACGACAGTAACGATAACCGCGCGAGGTGCGTTGTGGGCAGTGAATGTGTTAAAGAATGTTTAAGTAAAAATAATACATCTAAAATTCTTAATTTTTTACGGACTAAGGGACTTACATAGGACTAAGTAACCAAATTTAATATTAACTTTTTGTTCCTATATCATTTCATGTAAATGCAGTTCCATGCTAATAATGCTTTGTGGTTGGAGCAAAATGTAAATGAAAAAAATATTTACTTTTTCATAGTAAACATTTGTAACGTTAGGCACCAATTTGTAACGTTCCAAAGAACATTCATTGGGTGCCAATTTGTAATCCTTTGAGGCTCAATTTGTAACATCCCAACGTTGAGCTGCTGTTGTCAACTTGTAACCGCAAACCTTAGTTTGCTGCTACAATCCGACTAACATCACTAACAACGTTGGAGTGACAAATCGTTTCCCGTTGGGACCAATTTTTAACGTCATAACCCCTAATGTATCAATTGCAAAATTGCTACATTAGACGTTATACGAAACACTCCCTGGCTAGCTCACTCAGGACGTGAATATGGCCTACTCTGGAGCAACACACGCAAACAAGTAAAAAGAAGAAACAATACACAGTTAAATTAACACATGTTTATTAAAATATTAAACAAAAAGGGCAGAAAAATACATGTTTAAATATTATATTGAATTTAAAAAAAAATTATTTGACTTCTTGCTACAGTGTTACATTATAGTAAGGAAAAATGCTTGTCACCAAATCCTAGGTTTTATCCTGGTCTTTTCTGCTATGGTTGTTAGCAAGCCATGTTGTTAGTTGTGGATTTTCTTGCCCTGGAGTCAACTCTCCTATTGGAATGATAGTGCCATTCTCAGGCCGGTTGGTCTTCTGGATGTTAATATAAATTGACCCGCACCTGAGAAATGTATCCCGGAGGTTGACTAAAATGAAGAAAAACACACCTTGCTTCAGAAAATGGTAAAACCAAAATGAGAGACCTTGCTTGGGGGATGAATAGGTGACCAATCAAATTTAACAAAATTTTATCATTATTCACCCAAGCAAGTCGAGAAACAATTCTTATTTATGTAGCAAATAAGTAAAAGTAAGGATATATAATCTTTTTAAGCAAATGGTAATTACTTTTTACTACTGAAATATTCTAATATTAATTACAAAGCGGATTCGGTAAAAATGACAAGATATATTTATTGAAAAGTTAGATAATTTAGAATTTAGAAACATTTCTATATAGAAATGGTAGTTTGTCAAAAGTTAATTATTATTAAAATCAAAAGATATTATTAAGGATTTAAATTCAATATTTAAAACTGTAAAAATATTCGTAAAACTTTTACATACTATATTAAAGAACTATATATTTCTTATCGCTAGTTTTTATATAAAATAAAAAAAACATAAGAAATATCCACAAAAATATGTACCTACTTACATATGATAATCATAAATAATGAGATTAGAATTTTCAAAGTTAAAATTATTAAAAGATTTTTATACAACAGGTAGAATCAGGAAACCGATAAAATATATTAAACTCTTACCTCCTAATTCAGGAGACGACACAACAATTGGTTATTATACTTTTACAAAAGTCATGAAGAAAATCGACATTTTTAGAAATAAAAGCCATTATATCGACTTTTGTATCGAACGGGAAGGGGGAAATGTCAACAAAAAGGAGTCTTTGTCACTAGCATTAAACTAAACAGAGAATAAAGATGGCACCTCTCGTTCCAAAGTAACAGAAATAGAGATGAAAATAAAATTCATTCTTTAGAAACTTGAGTAAAAGATAAAAATGATGATTATTAAGAAAATAGGAAAGGTAGATACTGAAATATATATATATATATATATATATATATATATATATATATATATATATATATATATATATATATATATATATATATATATATATATAAAGAAGATAGATTTGGACGCCAACTGGTTTTTATACCAAATACCAGTAAAAATGAAAAGAGAATAATGAATCAATTAAGTAACGACATAATTCTGATACAATCTATATCTGAGAAAATATATAGAAAAATAAGAGATACAATGGAGGATATAGAAGAATATGAATTATGACAGAAGATATGGAAATTGGAGAATAGAATTAACGAAATATATTAACATAAGAAATAAAGCAGGCAATGTAGCAGTTATAACGCTACACATTTTAAATATTTTCGTTGCTATTTTAATCCAAATAAAGTTAAAACGTGTAATTTTAATAATTGTGTATAAAATATACCACGCGTGCAGGCGTGCAATTTCAATATTATTGTGTGGAAAATATAGCACGCGTTACATTTCAGGGCTTGTGTAGTGAAAGGTTAAACAATATCCCACTCGACCAAAATTAATTCTTTGAAATAGCTTATATTTTATATATAAAAATAACTATTTTTGGTAAGAGACCATGCTATGTACAATATGTCTAATTCTCCTGGGCTAAAACTAACTTTTTTAAAGAACAAATATTACCTCAGTAAAGTTGAATATTTAAGTTAGCCTTCTTTCCTTAATACCTCTATATAAATATAATAGTTTTCTAATTAGTTCATACTTAAATTCATCAAGCGATCTCTTGAGAACTTGAAGGCTTCTTTGAGGTTTTCCTTGGTTACTTAAAGGACTAACAAGCAATTTTTTCTTGTCTTCACAACTCCATAAGTTTTGCCTTTGTTGACGTCTTAGAGGAATTATTAGAGCTTCTTCTTCTTTCTTAGTTTGCATAAAGTTATGAATATTTTAAATCCCTTACCGACTTTGGCTATTAATTATGAAACTGCTCATATTTGAATAATATTATAAAGAAATTCCTAATACCGGGTGAATTCTAAAACGTCCAGCAACGGACATTTTTTATTGCAAATGCTGTTTTTTAGTTGTATAACTTGGTCACTGATCTTTATTTGTGCTATAGTAACCTTTTATTTATTTAACTTTAATGTTTGTAGTAATAAAATATAAAAAAATTGTCGAATAACATATTTTTCTAATTAAACTTCCTAAGTGTTGCAATAATGGCCTAGATTAAAGTGTAGTGTAAGCTTATAGTTCAAAGTTGTTAGTATTGTTACGAACATACTTTTGGCATGGCCCAGGTAACGGTTGGATTGCATCTCTAATACTCTCAAAACTTCGCGGCGTATCGAGCGCGAGAGAGAATAACCGGTCACGTAGGCGAATTAGAGGTGGGACAACGCCAGAATATTCTCGAACCTAGTAACTGTAGTATATATAGGTAACAATGTTAGAAGTAGAGTTAGTTGATAAGAGAGTACCGAACTGTAAACTTATAAATAAATATATGTGTATTAATCCGAAGTATTTAATCTCGCTACAGTGGTGTCACGGTGTGAGGATAATTGATTTATTTAAAAATAAATTCAGCAGTGACTTTTGAAAAAGACTTTTGAACATTTTAAAAAAGTACGCGTGCCTGACCAAAGATGCTGCTAGTACAACTCTCAGTAAAACAGTTGCGTGAGCAGCTAGAAGAACGCGATGAAGATTGCAGCGGGTCCAAGAAGATCCTCCAAGAACGACTGAAGAATGTTCTTAACAAGAATGGAGATGACCCAGAGACATTCCATTTTCAGTCAGCAGAAGAAGCAGTTTTAATGAAGATCGAAGAGAGTTTCAGAAAAAATGATAAGAAATTTGAAAACGTCTCTCAAATGATAGAAGAATCTTCTAAAAGAGATGATAATAAATTAGAGAATGTTCCCAAAAGATTCGATGAAACATTCGAAAATGTATTTAGAAGATTCGACGAGACTTCACAAATAATTGAAGAAATATGTATTCAAAACAATGAGAAATTTGAAGAAGTCTCGAGAAAATTCGATAAGATACAGAAAAATGTAAACGACAAGATAGGAGAAGTAGAAGAGAAGATCAAAAAATTAGAGACCATGATAACTAACACGAAAGTGCTACCACCAGTTACTACAGTAGCCTTAGATTCGGTAGTGAAAGAAGAATCACCGAGAGACGAAATGACAAATCATATGAGATTCAAATTGCCACCATTTGATGGAAAGTCCTCTTGGTCCATATACCTTAGACAATTTGAAGCTATTGCGACAGCCAATCATTGGACAGAACAAGAAAAAGCTGTTTTCTTGACTGCCGCTTTACGAGGTGATGCTGCGGATATCCTAAGATCAATTCCTAAGGGTCAAGAAAAATGTTACCAGACATTGTTCACTCGACTAGATAAACGTTACGGAGATGCCCATCTACAACCAGTGTACAAAGTACAAATAAGAAGTAGAATCCAACGAGCAAGTGAGAGTTTGCAAGAATTTGAAGCAGATATTGCTCGTATAGCGTTGTTGGCATATCCAGAGGCACCAGACAACATTTTGGAAGAAATTGCTGTAGATGCCTTCGTCAATGGGTTAAGAGACAGTGAACTACAGAAAGCTTTACGACTAGCAAGACCGAAAGTTTTAGATGAAGCGCTCGGTATTGCCTTGGAACATGAAACAGCTAGTCAAGTTTCACGGAACTATCGAGTACGAACCTCTGAAGAGAGCGACAAACAAAACGAGAAACGTCTGGAGGAAATCGTAGGGAAAGTAGTTCGCAACATGATGCCGAAGAGACACGAAACCAGATGTTCGAATGATGGCGACGTAGGTCACATTCGCCGTAAATTGCAAGAAAATAATACAACAGTCAGAAAGCTAGAACAAATGGAACACAGGGCTGGAAAGAGTCATTCAAATGATGATGCTCAGTCAAGACGGGCATACAGTGCAAATCGTAATCATTGTCTTGAATTAGAAGAACGACTTTGCCCCGTGAGACGAACCGCCGTCATTATTGATCAATGGCAGCCTCAACAGCTACAAGACGCTCAAGCAGATGATCCATGTATAAAAAGAGTATTGGATTGGATGCGCCGAAGTGGAAGACCTTCTTGGCAAGACATTAGTGCATGTAGTCCAGAAGTCAAGTGTTACTGGAGCCAATGGAATTGCCTAGTGCTGAAAGATGATCTTCTGTATAGAACCTTTGAGAACGATGATGGTACAGAAACTAAGCTTCAGTTGATTGTACCTAAAAGTAAAGTGTCAGAAGTTTTACGTCAGTTGCATGACGGTTCATCAGGTGGACACTTTGGTATTACGAAGACTCTGCAAAAGGTTCGAGAACGGTTCTATTGGGTGAACTGTAAAGATGATGTAAAAAGATGGTGCCGGAAATGTGAACTGTGTGCAACCAGTAATGGTCCAGTTGGTAAAAAGAGGGCACCCATGAAACAGTACAATGTTGGTAGTCCTATGGAAAGAGTAGCAATCGACATTGCAGGTCCACTTCCAGAGACGAATGATGGAAATAAATATGATTCTCGATGCAAGAGTGAAAGCTATGAAGTAGGTGATCTTGTTTGGCTTTATAATCCACAACGTCGTCGAGGCTTGTCTCCCAAACTGCAAAGACAATGGGAAGGTCCGTATGAAATTAAAAAGAAAATAAATGACGTAATATACCGAATTAAGAAGTTGCCGAAAGGTAAACCAAAAGTAGTTCACATAAATCGTCTTGCACCATATGCTGGTTCAAATGAAACAGAAGAAGCACGTACCCTTCAACATAAGATCAAGGATGACCGGCGACCAAGCTTTAATAAATTTATGTCAAATTACGCAGAGAGAAAGAGTGCTAGATTCGGCGTGACCACAGAAGTTCAGCAGGATCTTTTTAGTGTTCTGCATAACGTCTCTCTAGCCCACTGTGTTGCCCAAGATCTTGAGATGACTAAAGGAATCTCATCCGTATTTTATAAGAAATTCGGTCGTTTGGACGAGTTAAAAAACCAGCAGCCTAAAGTTGGAAGAGTAATGAGATTAGAAGATGGTTCTCGATCTTTGCTGTATATGGTGACCAGGAAGTCGTATACAGACAGGGCAAGCTACGAGGATATATGGCGTGCTCTAACTAATTTGAAGAAAATTGTGTGCAATTACGACATCAGGAATTTGGCCTTACCCAAGATAGGCCATGCACTAGATAATCTGGACTGGAAGATTGTCAGAAGCATGCTTGAAGTGATCTTCCGAGACACCGGCGTACGAATTACTGTGTGTTGCATTAACCCGATGAGATCGTATCCTTCAAAGTCAGTAGACTGTTATTTCTTTCTAAAGGGTTCATGCAGAGCTGGAGAGTCCTGTAGATTCCGCCATGCTGTGCCTACCTATAGAGTTGCTGATCGGGACGATCAGTTTTAAGAGGGGAGCAGTGTTACGAACATACTCTTGGCATGGCCCAGGTAACGGTTGGATTGCATCTCTAATACTCTCGAAACTTCGCGGCGTATCGAGTGCGAGAGAGAATAACCGGTCACGTAGGCGAATTAGAGGTGGGACAACGCCAGAATATTCTCGAACCTAGTAACTGTAGTATATGTAGGTAACAATGTTAGAAGTAGAGTTAGTTGATAAGAGAGTACCGAACTGTAAACTTATAAATAAATATATGTATATAAATTCGAACCGATCGTTTTATTTAATCTCGCTACAGTATGATAGAAGCATTAACCTCTCTGCTGAGGTATACATTATTTGTGAAATTATAAATTGGGGATTTGAGCTCATTTGAGGGCAGTCTCTTATAGAAAGTTACCTAACCAACATTTATAGTGTAATTAGTAGTAGCTGTCAATAAAACCATAATTTTACTCGACGACTTCAACATTTGATTGTATTTACCATCGTCGATCGAGAAAAATCGGACAAAGGGGCATTACAAAACGATTCGATCCTTACAACTATATTCGAATCTGTCCAGTTAGTATACAAATATGTAATCAAAGCAATGGCCCGTACTTTAGAGAATAAATTAATAGTATTCATAAAAAATCTTATAAGTCACGTACATCAGTTTTTCGATTAATTTTTCAGTCATTATTGAATATTTTGAAAAGTTTACAAAATATCAATTAAAACATCCACTTCCAATAGAAACAATGAATACACAGAATTTAAAGATACTAATAAACAATGTTTAAGCTTTTGATAATATTTTTGAGTTCATTAACCCATCGGGCACATTCAAAAATATTTCAATAACTTTTACTGGATAATGGAACCATACGGTTACGTTGAATTCAAATGTATATTTTACTCAAACTCCGCTTTACAAGGCTTGCTGTTCAGTGAAGGCATATGGTATCGGTCATTTGCGGTGGGAGAACGTCAATCAATGGTTAATGTTGCCAGCCATTTTTCACGTGTTTGTAGATTTCGCGCGTTCTTTCGTCAGTTGTTAGGTTAGCTGTGTATGTGCCTACTACTAAGAATTTTTTTGGTAAGTAAAAAATATATATCTATGCAAAACGAATAATCATGGTTTCTTGAACCTATATTTGATGTTTTGTGTTACATGATATTACATATAAGGTGATAATTGATAAAATAACTTTAAAAAAAACATTGGTAAACATATAGTAACAAGTATCAATAAAAGTTAGTTGTTTTCAGCATTTTGCTATTATGGATGGATTCAATGAGATTCCTTCATGTAGTTTCTACGGAAATTTGAAGGTTTAAATTCCACCTCCTCCTCAAGTTTCTGATAGCTCCGATACGGAGGATGAAGAAAATATAGTCGTAAAGAACCTTCGAAAACAAAATTGTCGAGTTAGAACATTTATTGGGAACAAACTTTATATTATTTTATTTCAAATAATACTATTTAATTAAATAATTTTAGATGATGATTCAGATATAATATCAAGTAACTCTGAGCACTCCGATTCCTTTGAGAATTTATTGCTAGCGAAGCAAGTTCATCAAATAAGCTACTATATAATTAGGAACTCTTATTCCAATTTTTGTTTTAGAAAATATAATAAACGACCCTGAAGATGATGATCAACCTCCTAGAAAAAGAAAAAAGTCAGGAATAACATTCAACTGGACGAAAAGCGACTTACTCCAAAATGAAAGAGATACTAAGTTTGCTCCTAATATAAATGAGGAACTACTTCCACCATTGGAGTATTTTACCAAACTGTTCTCACTAGATATTTTAGACTACATCATTGAGCAGACAAATTTGTATAGTACTCAAATAAAAGGCACAGGCATTGGTACTGATCCTAATGAGATGACAGATTGTTTGACAATTTTGTTGATGATGGGTATAATAGATCTTCCTTCCTTTGAAGATTATTGGGCCAGTGGAACACGTATCGAACAAGTTGCAAGCCTGATACCCATCAAACGTTTTAAACTTCTGAGAAGATTTATTCATTTTAATAATAATGAACATATAACACAAACTACAACAGATAGGTTTTTCAAAATACGTCCGCTTTTTTTACGTCCGAAAATTTTAAAAAGTTTCACACTGAAAATGAATACTTCATTGACGAAACTATGGTAGCGTACAAAGGAACATGAGCTGGAAATTTACGTCAGTATATCAAAAGCAAGCCGCACAAATGGGGATACAAATTTTTTATCCTATCAGGGGTGTCTGGTTATATTGTGGATTTTATTCCATATCAAGGTTCAAGCACATTAGAAGAATTAAACGACACCCCTAATAAACTAGGGAAGGAGGAGATAGAACTAGGTGTGGGTGCAGCTATTGTTATAGCTTTATCAAAATCAGTACACATTCCTAGTAAGTCAACAGTTTTTTCGACAATTATTTTGCAGGCTTACCACTTTTTATTTATTTAAAAGAAAAAATGGGTATCTATAGCTTGGGAACATTACGAAGTAACAGAGTTGGTGGATGTCTATTAGAAACAGATAAAGTCTTGAAAAAAGCAGGAAGAGGAAAGTATGATTACAAGGCGGATAAAGACAAAGGCATTATAGTCGTAAAATGGGTTGACAACAAAGTTGTATTGTTAGGAAGTACATTGATTGCACGGAATAGAACCAGTAGACGCAGTAAAAAGAATCAGTAAAATTTCAAAAACAAAAATAGATGTTGCCTGCCCTTCTATTGTAAAACAGTACAATAAACATATGGGAGGCGTAGATACGGCTAATGCATTAATGGGTTTTTACAAATCTCCACACAAAGCTAAAAGATGGTACTTTGTAATTTTTGCCTATATTCTTGACATGTGTGCGACAAATGCTTGGTTGTTGTACAGAATAGACTGTAAAGCTTTAAACATAAAGCTCACGCCTCTGAAGAAATTTAGATTGAAAATTGCAAAAGCATTATGCCAGCTGGAAAAGGTTCCAGAAGGGGAAGACCAAGTTTGTGCCAGGCTGGTTTTCCAAAAATAAGATGTCCAGTAGTTGAACTACCAAATGATTTAGCAAGATTGGATTCTTATGCACATTGGCCAATACATACCACAAAAGGAAGATGTAGGTATTGCATCAAGGGAACGTGTGGTCTAAAGTGTGAAAAATGTGATGCAAGGCTGTGTCTCACCGAGGAGAAAAACTGTTTCAAAGCCTTTCATCAAAATAAAAAATTGTAAACTGTTTTGTTTTCTTGTCACCATATAGTTGTAATAATAAAAAGTTTAGTAATTTTTTAAGTTTATTTTGCAGACCTTGTTACCATATGGTTACGTTCTGTAATTTGTTGCAGGATAATGTTTCAGGTATATAAATATCAATATTTGATTATACTGAACATTTAGAGACGGCTTATATAAATAACTTATTTTTTTAAAGCCATTTTAAAGTGGTGCCCGATAAAGGTTATAATATACAATGTTACCGTATGGTTACATGTACCGATAAAGGGTTAAACATATTTTTTATTTAAAATATAAATTTGTTATTAATGCTTAGTGATGCATATAATTGAATCGGTCATTTTAAAAACCACATATATCCACATTTTATCAAAAATAACTTTTCAACCTTATCATGTAGTTTGCACCAGCCTCTATTATTTCGTGAACAAATCACACTAATCCCATCCTTAGTTAGTGATACAAGCATTTCAAAAATATTCAGTTCATTTGAAAACCACATATATCCGGGATATATGTTGTTTTTTAAATGACCCGTTAGGAAGAGCGCTCAGCCTAAATTATTGTTGCTATTTAAAAGCAACAATAATTATGTGAAAATGGAAACCGACGTACGTAAATCAAAAGAAAGACGTAAAAAGTGTGTAAAAAATGTTACCTTCAAGTGTCAAATTGTGAAATAGTTAAAAAAGCTCGGGTGCAAGTTGCAAGTAAGTGTTTCTTATTTCATAACCTCAAACAGTCGATTATAAAATGTTACTTTTAGATGCAGGAAGAATCGTATTGCTCAACTCTCAGATGAAATAAAGTTAGAAGTGTATGCAAAATTTAGAGGATTTACCACAAAAGATGAACAAGATACGTATTTACAAAATCTTATTACACCTAAAGCTGTCGTTCGGAGGTGTCCAGTACAGGGAGCAAATGTAAAAAGAAACCCTCACTGCTCCACATATACATATTCAATATTGTTTTCTTCTGACAGAAAATATGTGTGTAAAGAAGCTTTTGTGAAATTACAGGGGATAACAGACAACAGAGTACGTCGTATTTGTAACTTATTAGTTATTGGTAAATCGCCAAAGATTTACGTGGCAAAAAAAAACGCCAGCTATTGCCAAGCCTGTTTCTACTATTACAAAAATTCGAGAACACATTGAGTCTTTTCCCAGAAAAAAAACGGCATTATACCAGTGGAGAATATAAATATTTAAATGAAAAATTAAATGTGAAATCACGCATGAAATGTTAGTGGCGCTACATCCTGACTTGACAGTTAAATATAAATTTTACTTAAGTGTTCAAGCAGAATTATAATTTTTCATTTGGGAGGCCACAAGTGGATACATGCTGTAAATGTGAAGAGTTAGACATAAAACTCAAATCAAAAACCCTCAATGATACTGCAAAACGTGTAGCTATAGTAGAAAAATGGTCCATTTGCGTAGAGCAAAAAAATTTTATAATAAAATGAAAGAAATCACAGAACTATGTCAAAATGATCGTTCTGTTAGAGGTATTTGTGTAGATTATATGCAAAATCTGATGCTCCCGTGCATTCCAGTACAGGAAACTTATTTCCTGCAACAATTAACTATCAACGTATTTAATATACATGATATGAAAACTGGAAAATCTTTCTTGTACCTACATCATAAAGGAGTAGGAAGGAAAAGTTTACTATGTAAAATATAGTATTAAGTTGACATTGCGAAAACGTAGTTTTATTTTAGAAACTTATCGAAAAATAGCAGTCATTTTAAAAACCACATATATCCATCGACTTTAATGGTGTTTTATGAAAAAAGGATTATGTCAAAATCTGCAATATATGATAGAAAGCATTGCATATATTATGTACATTAGTACCAAGCCACAACAATTGATCTCTCAAACAATATATTGCGTTAAAACAGTTTTTCTCGTTTTTCTCAAAAGCACTACTACTGGATATATTATGTGGTTTTTAAAATGACCGATTCAATTGTATTTTTATGTTTCATCTCAAATCAACCAAAAGCCGAAAGTTTTATGTATATAATAGTAAATTTTTCCCTATGACGATGGACAATTGAAAAGTACGGTGATAAAAAGCCGAAGAATAATTGTTAATAATATTTACTGTATAAGTATATATTTATTAGTAATTGTATATAATTAAACGTTAACAGAATCAAATTCCGAGAAATTTTTCGTGCTATTCTTGATAGTACTCAAATATATTAAATCTAAATAACTTAAAGTTTCAATAATAAATACGGTAACATAATTTTTTATTTCTACACAGTATTTCGATTGTGATATTCGGCTGATATTCATTGTTGTTTGTTTAATAATAACTTTTCTAACTTTGTTAATTAAACTAATTTTTGGTCGAGAATTTAACGAACATACACACAGCGTTGAGTTAATTTGAAGCTACCAAATACATAAGTTATAAAACAAACGTATTTATTTTATGTCATACCGTATAATATTTAGTTTACACTTTAAAATATTTATATCATTATCTCTTTCAGGTACAAATTGTCATTTGATTGTAATAATTATTCTTTTTATACATATGTAAGTATATATGTTGTATTTTTAGTATTTACAGCGGAATATAATTACCCTTCTATACTGTTTTTGTTCCTGTCTAGGAACCATCTGTATCTTTCTTGTATTGTTTTTGTCTTATTTTATTTCACTTTATCGCTCTTATCTAATTTTCTATCCATTCTCGTTTTTACTAGGTTTTCCTGTTCCTTCAAAAATAGGGTGGTGCCCAAAAGTTTCTTCTCTTACGTATATTTACCTCACTCGCGAATCTCTTGTAGTCTAGCTCTGTCGAACCCCGACCAAGATACCTCTACCAGACTAAAGCCTATACCGTAGTACAGCTTGTCAAATTTAAGGTGATACTTGACAAATTTGTCCACTTGCGTAGAAAATTAAGTGATAACGCATTCGGAGGAAAAGAGATACATAATGCGCTCGGTCTCTTCGCCTCGTTGGTACACTCCATACTACATAGTACTACAAGTTTACAGAGAGTGACCTTATTTATTAATAAAACTTCTATGATATGTCTATATTGTATGTATTTTGACGTTTCAATTTTTCCTTCGGAAATTTTTCTCAAAATACAAAATATTTTGTTTTTGTTACTTGGTAAAACAATTCTTCTAATAATTATATTTTATTTGACTCATTAATATTGACCATTCAGTCGTGTTGAAGCGGCAGTTTTTTCGAACACTTCTATAAATGTCTCGTTCTGTAATTTTATAAGAGCATTATTGGCAGAGATGAAAGCTTCACATTTGCGTTACAGTAAACTGTATAAGAATAAAAGAACAGTAGTTAATCTTATACCTGGAACATACCGACGAAACATTTATTACTTAATTTTTATACTAGAGTTGTCGTAATATTTTATATTATAGTCTTATTTTAAGTTTTACTTCTGGGTTTGTGAATTTTTATTAGATTATATAATTCAGCTTTTATCATTTCGTCTGAAAAGGAAATGTTCTTTTGTCTTAACCATTCCTTCATTTCGTCTTTTCTACACCGCATAGTGGGACATTTTTGCACTTGGACATTGTGATATGATGCATTGTCTATAACCAATACACTAGGGGCTGGTATATTAGGAATAAGTTTTTCATGAATCCATTTTTTATGATTATTATAGTTCATTTCGCTATGATAATCTCCAGACTTCGTACCAGATTTAAATGTCAAACATGCATTTTTTTATGAACCCCATTTGGCCGCCGGCGTGAACAATAATCAGCCTTTGCCCTTTGGACACTGGCTTGTGCAAACCTTCGGTGGTATTGTCTCCCCAGTATCTGTCATGGGTATGAGAGGAATGAATATAAGTTTCATCCATGTAAATTATGGGCCGATTTTTTTCCCTATATTGTTTATTATTTCTGAGAAACTTCCTCCGGAGCACTTGTATATCGGATTTTTCCATTAGGATTTTCCTGTTATTCTTCGCTTTCTTCCATCGAAATCCCATATCTCCGACTGTTCTCAAAGTTTCATGCGACCCTGTATAAATATTGTCTTCACTATTTTTTTTGTTATATGTCGCAATGTAGGAACTCGTTTTTCCGTGACATAATAATTTATTATTATACGCCGAAGTAAACCTTTGTCAAAATCGCCCAAGTTGGATTTTGGGGCAGATCTCATTCTTTTGTTAGGCGTCGAACATGATGTAGAAGCACCTTCTTCTATATTTTTCATTTCACGAGAGATCCGTTTTATAGTGGCTATACTTACTCCCGTTGCTAAGGAGGCACGCTCTTGAACTTTTTTAAAATCTTTAACATGCGGATTTTGCATCGCTTCTCTCTGCATTAAAATAGTTACATTTGCTATTACCTCCCTCGTTTGTCCAGACAAGATTTTGCCTGCTAATTTTGAATGAAAATCCATGTTTATAATTTAAAATACTTGTAACTACTTGTAATACGATATTTCTTTAACACACAGCAACTTTAAACATAAGTAAAATAAAAAGAACTTTGTCGCAGACTATACAAGTACCTTGCACTTCGAAGGGCCAAGAAATAATAAAGACGAATTGTGTTGTGGTCGAATGCGCATCGTAGGTGGAGCCTAATTTCAAATCGGCCAAGTATCACGTTAAATTTTACAAGTAATAGTACAAGTACAATTTACAAGTAATAAAAGTTTACAATTTGTGTAACCGTGTTGCCAATGATCAGAGCATTTTCCATCTTCCATTAAGCACACTTCTCCACAACCTAACAGTGACATTTATTACGCTAAACTTTTAATCAATGTGCATCTTGTATTCCTACATTTTAATCAATTTGTTTGTTGCATATTTTACACTCGAGCAGTCATGGAATTTAGTGTACATCAGGAATTTTACATGATTTTTTAATAGCTACCCAATGGCAACCTCTTTAAGTTTGATTGAATAAATCATACTTTAAATCATGAATGTGTTGCCTGTATGAGTCCATTTCAAATAGATAAAAAGAAATAAAATAAGACTTACCCACAATCAATTTAATTATACCACCAACGACCGGTTTCCCATACTACAATTTGCTATGCATCTTCAGGTCTAACGGTACCTGGTAAATTAAATGATGCTGGTACAAGAATTATTAATTAGTGATTTGTATCACATAGTTCATATTAATATTAAGATAAATGCGAAGATATATGCATAGGAACAAGATCCATAGACCAGGTAATGGCCTATAAATACCTAGGTCATGAGATTCGCATAGGAAAAGATAACCAAACCGTTGAGCTTCTCCGTCGTATAAGACTGACTGACTAAACTATTAAAATAAAACAAATAAAGACAATCAAAGACACTTAGTGACAAACAAAATACAATCAACCAACTTTTTTGCCAGTTCGATATAGTACCATTAAGTGCCCTCATAAATGCTATCATTTGTTGTTATGATATCTATTTAGGGAAATACGTTTTCAGTTTCTCTAATGATGTTACACTTAAGAAACAATAATCCATGCCCTACAAAGAAAACATTTCAAACCATCAATGTATTTAAGAGTTTGTTTAAAACATTTTAAAGACGATGATTTTATTAAAAAATGGATCAAGTAGTAAGCAGATAAAGCTTAAGAAAAGTGATTTCTTCAATATTTTATTTTCCCAACAATAGTTTGACACAAAAAACTCCTAGAAAATTACTATTAAATATTAGGTAAATATATATATTGATGAATAATGATTTATTATAACTTATATTAATTTTTAGTATAAATCAGCTGCAATTGAAGTTAGAAGTGTCTGTTGATTCTGAAAATGCATCAAATGGACTTCTTCATTTTAAGCAAATTACAAAAAAAAAAGTTTATCTTGGTGATTTTGATGCATAACCTTGGCCGGCTATGGAACATATATACAAAAGGATTGTTAAAACAATAATTTCTCGAAAAAAATAGCAGATATGACATTTGAAAAGAGCGAAACAGGCGACTTATTAAAAAAATTACTAGTCTAAAACTATTATTAAAGTAATTTATGAAGAAACAAATAATTGATGAAGATACATTATTAACACTAACTGTAAGTACAATAAGAGTTCCAGTGATTTGATTTAAGCTCATGTTTTTATTTTGCTTTTTTAAGGATACGGTACCTGCTACAACTAAATTACTGTTTAGGCAAATGCTCCCCTAAGTCTTGATTGCCTGCCCATTAGAATTAAAATGTTTTTAACTTACACTTAATTTTTACTCACCTCGAGCATTTATCATTTATGTTAGAAATACTTTTAACAATGTTCTCTATCATCAGCGTACGCTATAACAGAGGTACCAAAGCATTTTTTGTGAACCTGGTTTTAATACAGAAACTTTAAATGCTATAAGAAATATGGGGCATAAATTTGGAAAACGAGGAAGAAGGTGTAGTCGTTCTTGTGATGGTAAATGAAATGGCCATTGCACGAAAAATAGAGTGGAATGGTGAAAAGTTTATGAAGTACTATTCTATTTAATTTTGCTAGTAACTAATAATAAATTTTAATGTTTTTTTTATATTTGTTGACAGAGTAATATGGACACTGACACGTTAGCACATGCCAAAAAAGCTATTGTGTTTTTAATAAAAAAATTGTGTCGATGGTGGATGAAAATTGGCTGTTGGCTATTTTGTAATGAATGGTCTTAACGATTCTTAAAAAAGCAATTTAAGATATGTTTAAAGCTATTGCGTGAACAAGGAGTCATAATTTGTAGTCTCACATTTGATGGTTGTGCATCAAATATATCAATGGCCAACAATCTTGGGGCGGATTCAAGTGTGAATAGTTTAAAAACATACTTTTTGCATCCTACTAATAATGACCACGTATTCATTATATTAGACCCTCTACATATGCTAAAGTTAATACGAAATGAGTTAGCAATGCTAAAATTTATTTTTATATTATTTATCAATTATTTGGTAATGGTGGAGATGAAAGAGAAGTTACATTTGGCTATTAAAATTACTAAAATTGTAAATTGCAAAGGACTCCCTTAGTTACGTTTTAAGTTACAAACTGTGCCAAGATTCCTTAAACTATAACATTGCTATAATTCTACTGCAAAGCAGACAGAAAGGAAGTTTTCAGGTGACGCCGAATAACAGATTTGTCCTGCAATGCTGGTTACGTTAGATGAAAAGTTAAGTTTTTTGGAAAATTTTTCGAAAATACATGACTCCGTAATTAAAATTTCCAATTTTTTATTTGTACGCCTTGTTCCTTAAACAACAAAGAATAATCTAACTGGATACCATCAAGCTCGGCTAACTATGACTAAATATATTAAAAAAAATGTGGAACGTGGAGTGCGGGCGCACCCCACGCTGTATCAGGATAATAAAATTGATGTTCTCAAATTCTACTATCCTTTATATATATCTGGTTTTTTACATTATTGTTCCGGATACAAATATAAATAAAAAAAGGGGTAAAAATAAAATAAAATATCTGCCTTTTTTCCCATGAAAGTATAAAAAAATGTATATAAAATTATCTTACTTTTATTCAAAAAAGAATTTAAAAAAAAAACCCACTAAATGAAGTGGAGTAATTCGTTTGATATACACATTTAACTCTTATAAATAATAAAAGATAAAAAGCTTTACTCGTATTTCAAGGAATTCCTCACAAATAACAATTATCCCCTTACTGGTGAAATTGTATGTACTATAGAAATACTTAAAGGCCTTTAATTTGAATCAGCTCTTTAAAATTACACTCAAGTGGATGAATTATTCAGGAAAATAAATTTATGAGCAAACATAATATCCTTTGGGGTGAATATAGAATAACAGTAAATCATAACAAGGCTTAAACATAATGCTGTTCACGTGATGAAATTAAATTAAGTATTATTAATATATATATATATATGTATATATATATATATATATATATATATATATATATATATATATATATATATATATATATAACTAGAGCAGAAACATTGAAATTATATGCCGGATATAGAAATCTAGATGCAGTGTGGATCTCAGAGTGTGCATTCGCAGACGATCTAGTGATATTTGGGATAAATAAAGAAGCACTCAATCAAAATTTACAAGTATGGAACGCTGCACTAATTAAACGAAATTTAAGGATCAATAATAAGAAGGCGAAAGTAATGGTATGTGGAAAAAATAGAAAACAAACGAAGATAACACTTAACGGAAATACACTTGAACAAGTCGATACTTTTAAATATTTGGGAGTACAAATAGAGAACAGAGGAACTGAAGAAACTGAAATAAGTTCCAGAATAGAAAGTGCTGCTCGGATGAACCACGCAATTAAAAGTACATTTTTGTCGAAAAAAGAAGTATCCCAAAAAGCCAAAGTGACCATATACAAGAAGGTGTTTGTGCCGATTTTAACTTTTGGTAGTGAAAGTTGGACGCTTACCGATAAATTAAAATCGGAAATACAGAGCATAGAAATGAAGTTTCTTAGAAGAATAATGGATATAACCAGGTTAGACAGGATTAGAAATGAGACAGTCGGAGAACATCTTAAGGTCCAGTCAATTATTAAGAAAATTAAAGGGGCTTAACTGAGATGGTATGGACACATAGAATGAATCAAGAAAGACCAGTTAAAAAAGTATGGGAAGCCAGAAGACAAACCAAGAGACCAAGGGGCAGGTTAATGAAGACATGGGAGGATAATGTAACCACAATCCTAGAGACACGAGGAATCAGCAAAGAACAAGCAAAAAAGCAAGCAAAGAATAAGCAGCTATGGAAAAAAATTGTACATGCAACTAACTAAAGACATTACACCCGACACCTTAGGGTAAATGGGTTTAGGATTATATATATATATATATATATATATATATATATATATATATATATATACAGTATTGTGCGAATTAATGTGAACAAACAGAATTAATTTGTAAATATGATTTATTTAGCCCAAAGGTAAATATAGGTACACTTACATGAGATTTTTTCATTAATTAGTATTTAATATGTCCTTCTTTTACTTTTATGACTTCCTGGAGTCTTCTAGGTATGGAATCCACAAGTTTTTTGCCATTGTTTATGATAGCTTCATCTCTAAACCACACTTTAATCACTGCCTCCACCATTTTTGTTTTTGTCGTACAGTCAAATTTTTGTAGTTTAGCCTTACATATTGCTCACAAATTTTCAATAATATTAAGGTCAGGTGAATTCCCAGACCAATTAAAAAGGGGAAATATTATTATCAATGAAGTATTTCATCATAACCTTCGATACGATCCTTCTTTATCGCTGTCGTTTGCAGTCTTCTGATGCTTATATCCCTATTATGTTAACAATTTTGCTGTTCACCCTAATTTTTACTAAAAGTATTCTTTGAGATATGTACTGGCACTCTTTAATTTAATCTTTGTATTTTGTTTTGATCATTATTGCTACACCTTCCTTTGCTCTTTCTTGTTTCGGAACCCCACTATATATTAGTAAATATTCTCCAAGCCGCGTCTGTCCTTTACCTTTCCTCTT
The DNA here is from genome assembly GCF_040954645.1 of Diabrotica undecimpunctata. NCBI lineage: Eukaryota > Metazoa > Arthropoda > Insecta > Coleoptera > Chrysomelidae > Diabrotica > Diabrotica undecimpunctata. The sequence continues at coordinate 495,085 of NW_027311921.1, read as the reverse complement.
TGTTTTCTGTAGGGCGCAGATATCTATTTGATATTCTCTCAACTCCCTTTCTGTTTCCTGATTTCAGTTATTTAGGCTTTTTATGTTCCACGTCGCCAATCTCATTATATTTTTCGTTTTCCAGGTCGTCGACCTTTTTCTCGCCTTTGTCGTTACCATATTTTCTATCCTAGTTCGAGGCTTGTCACCGGTTTTTGATCTTTTTTTTATTTTTATATATGGCAGGCTGCTAACCTAAACCTACAACCCTCCTCCTTTATCCGGGCTTGGGACCGGCAAGATCACCCACCAAGCTACTCGTCACTACTCTATTTAACAAATTTTATCTGAAAGCGACACGCGGAAAAAAACAAAAGTTTCATTTACAAAAGCCCCGTTTTTGTCACTACGCGACAGGCGACGGAAAGCGCGTGCATTAAAGTGCCATTTTAGTTTTTTGCCAATTATCAGATTATATCTTTGATATTTAATTACTTCAAATTTAAATGTGGTATTTTTCCTTACGATATCTTTCTTCATTTGGAACATTTTTTATACATTTTCTCGTTGGTTTATGACATATCTTATGCCTTAACTGTGCCACTATTAAAAATGTTTAATTTATGTCTTCTTAACAAGGAATATCCGAGTCTCTGGAAGAAGTCAAAAGTGTGCCCAATATTCAAAACTGGTGAAAAGGGTCAGGTAAAAATCTACAGACCAATTTCCATTATTTGCAATCTATCGAAAGTCTTTGAAATAGTTTTGTATAATCGTATTTACTCACGCACTCGTAATCAGCTGTCTCAATATCAACATGGTTTTGTCTCCAACCGGTCCACTGTGACAAACTTATTAATGGTCACACAATATATCTCAGCGGCCCTAGATAATAGAAGTCAAGTTGACGTCATATATACTGACTTTACGAAGGCGTTCGACAGAATTCACCACGGCGTATTACTTTCTAAATTGTGTCTCTTTGGTCTTTCTGAGGATGCCGTGACTTTTATGAGGTTTTACTTGTCAAATAGAACGCAGTTTGTTGCTTATAATGGTTACAAATCGGAAAAGTACCTAGCTTCTTCAGGGGTTCCACAAGGTTCTAATCTAGGTCCATTATTGTTCTTGTTATTTAATAACGATCTGTGTGAATCAATTTCTGCACCATGTTTATGTTATGCCCATGATTTAAAGATTTATTCATTAATAAGCGACCTTAATGATTGTCATTTTTTGCAGAGTGAACTGAATCGTGTACATGAATGTTGTAATGCAAATCATTTGAATCTTAATGCCAATAAGTGCAAAGTAGTTAGTTATTCTAGGAAACAGTCTAATTTATACCATCCTTATATTATCAACGGCAATGAACTTAAACGTTTAAATAAAATTAAAGACCATGGAGTTACATTTGATTATAAACTAACCTTTGTTGAACATGTAAATTTAAAGGTTAAAGAAGCACTTAAATCTTATGGATTCATAATTAGAAATAGTCGAAATCTCACTAATACTAAGGCAATTAAATTACTTTATTACACTTTTGTACGCTGTAAACTGGAATATGCCTCTGTCATTTGGCCACCTTTTTATGATGTACATATCCAACTTATAGAGCAGGTGCAGCGTAAATTTTTAAAATTTTTGTCTTTCAAATAGTGAGTTGTGTAGCGGTTTGGACGTAGTATCATTAGAATCTAGACGAATTAATGCCTCCCTAATATTCCTGTACAAGCTACTACATAATCTCATTGACTGCCCTGATATTCTTCGACAAATAAATTTTAACATTCCATCTTATCCAGTGAGAAACTCGATTACGTTCAGAAATACACAAGCTAGAACTAATCTTATGTTAAATTCTCCTCTATTTCTCATGTGCAACTATTATAATTCCTTAAGTGCTTACTGCGATATATTTCACTGCAGTTTAAAGCAGCTTACTAGGATGGCTGAGATTTACCTAGTTGATTGAGTAGTTTCTTTATGTTAAGGTAAAATACTCGATAAATGTGTTATTTAGTTAGTACTTATGAATTATTAATATATCATTTAAATTTAGTATTGTATTTTGTCCTATAAATGGATTCTGTTGGACAATAAACGCTATTATTATATCTTAGTGATTACTAGTTGTGTCATAAAAACTCTGCTATTAATAGTTTATTTTAGTTCATTCTGCCTTAGATTTTAGTATACCGTGGAAATTGAGAGAAATTGCAATACAAAGAGGTAAAGGAACCTCATTTTTTATAAAATTATTCAAATTCTGACAGAAATGGGGGATAAAATCTGGTTAACCTTATTACTATATATTAGTGCCTTACTTTCGCCACTCTGACACCGTAATGAGATTTTTCTCCTCTCGCTTTTATAAAATACAAAGATTATTAACAGTCGATAAAAGCATTTTCCGAAAAAAATTTTATTGAAAAATATTAGACATTTTTCATACGTTTAATTTGGAGAAAAATATTCAAAAGAATTTAAAGGTATATCTGTTAGGGTGCTGGAAGAGTTTCAATTTAATGATGTATTTTTTGTGCGATTTTGAACGAGAAAGTTTTTGTTCAATAATAATAAATTGAGTCTGTTGAAAATAACATTTTTTAGATTGCTTACGTATTCTGTGTTATTTACTTGGGAAGTGTATACCAACACAAGCTATTAATATTCTAAAATTTTATTTGGTGGAACTACGAAAAGTGCGATGGATGAATAATGATACACACGAAGGAATGCTTATAAAAAATTTTGGGAAAATCTTTCTCTTGTATATATGTTTTTACTCTGTTTCTCCTTGTTCTTTAACAGTTTTTCTTTGTTGCATGACCTCATGTGCATGATTTTTCCTTCCAGGAGCTTCCCCGCACCCCGCAATGAACCAATCCCTCTTTCTTTGAAACTTCTCCCTTTCTTATAATTGATTTGTTGCAGATTATATGACGTCTTTACATACATTCCATTAACTACTTAATGTGGGTTCGGGTTTCGTATCTAAGGTAGTTATTAGCTCATTAATCGTCTGCTGGTATATTTCCCCCACTTTCTCATCCTTCAAGAGCTGTTTATGTTTTTTCCACGAGATATTCTTGCGGTTGTGATTTTGGCATTCATCGATTAATTGCCACTAGTTTGATCAATGATTAATATAAGAGACAATAATTTGTAAAACAAGGCAATACTATAATAAAATTATATAAGACAGTAGCTACACCTATATTGTTAGATCATGTGAAAGCTGGGCAATGACCTAAATAGGGCTAAAACTTTTTTTAAAAATACTATTTAATTTTTGAACTTGCTGCTCTAAATAAATCAATCAATCTGAATTCATACCAATCACGTAGATTTTTTAACAAAGGCTTTTGCCTTCCGCCAACAGATCTTCCTTAAACCATTCCCTGTATCATGAGTCCAAAAATTTTATATTTTGGTCCCCTCATCACGTGGCCAAGGTATTTCAGTTTTCTTGTTTGTGCAGTGGTGATTAGTTCTGTTTTTTTACCAACCCTTTTACTTCTTTATTTGTAATACCATGATATATTCAGTACTCTCCAGTATATCCAAAATTTTATAAATTCTAAGTGTCTTACACCCCAAAAATCACGTAAAGTACCTAGAAGTGACGTTACACTAGAATGGAAAATGAAGGGAGCACATGAGGGAGGTGGTCCAGAAGGCTGGGAATAGTGCAACTGTGTTAGTGAGTGTGATGCCCAAGATTAGGCATGAGGCCGACAGATAACAAGAAAGGAAAAGGTCTAATGGAAGATGAAGAAGATTGGAATAACACGGAAAATGTGGCACAGTGGACAAAGGTGGACTGGGGTTACAGGCGTATAGATTATTTCCTAATGCAGGTGTTCACAAGACACGGGTGTTTAAGGACCCGTGACACTCCCGCAGCCACTCGGAGACACTCGAACAATGTGACACATATGATGTTAAAGTGCAACAGATAAACAGCAGCAAGGAATAGAATGGAAAGGAAGACGGGTGTAAATTTTGTTACAGTGAGAGAAATAATCGAAAGTAAAGCAGGTTGGACTAGTATACACAACTATATCCATGCAGTGAATAAGAAAAAAGAAGAGGAAGAAAGACAACTGTATGTGGGTTAGACTGTGTGAGTCAGAGTGTGGTGACGGAGAAACTGTCCGACTCTGTGTGATGCTATTGTAGGAGCGATAGACTCGGCAACGAGAGGACGTGTTAAAGTACCTTGGGAACTATCGCCGGGAGTACGAAAAACGACTCAGATGTCTTTTAAAGATTTCAGACCCCTCATCTATAAAGACGAAAAAAATTTAACCCCTCATCTATAAAGACGAAAAAAATTTATAACCAGAATTCAAAAGCCTTCGTTCTTTTAATGTCTAAGTCTCAGCTCGATATTGAAGTTAGAAGGTAGGAATGACTTCATTTGTATAAAAATGCTGATCTGACAATCTCTATTCGATTGTTTATGTCTGCGGCATGATCAACAAAGTTGCCAAGATTGATATTTTTTTACTTTTTTTATTTTGACGTTACAATTTATTGTCAATATGTGGTGTATACTTTGTGGCCTTTGGTAATATTTAGAATATAGAAGTATAGTATATAGAAATATATTTATTTTGTATATTTTCATTGAAAAAATCATAGTTTCATCAGCGTATCGTAAGTTTTTAAATAGTTTTCCATTAAAGGTAACTTCCGCTGTGATATTTTTAAGCTTGTTTTAGGTACTCCATAAAAATGAGGTGCTTTACTGTAATGAGGCGTATTTTTTTCATTGATTGTATGTTAAATATTGCATAAAATTTTATCTATCTCATTTTCCAAATGCTTCTTTGGATCTTTTATTAATTTGGTAAAAAGGTCCTTTGGTTATTAGGTCTTGAATTTTGTCCTCATAATGAATTTTATCTGTTATTAAAATTTCAATTATCTACAGATAGGATAATTATGAAGTCATCACTTTTGTAAGGTTCTTACAGCTTTTAGTTCGTCTTTGCTTATGTTTTGTTTAATTTTATTAGATTTTTCTAATTCAAAAATTCCAATGAGATCTTTGATTAAGCAGGTTTCTCCATGTAATAAAAAAGATATCTGATGAGGATTAAAATAAATTAATGATTTAATGAATAAACATTTGGTTACAAAGCTACCAATCTACAATTCATCTAAATTACCAATATTGGAGCCCGACTATAAACAAACATCATCGTTTAATGTACACATCAATCAAAAACCACCTTAATGTACTGCACTTACTTACCATATACAAATCATCACAATTAACGCTGAAACTTTATAGCGTTTATCCCTATAGCATGGCTGAATATGGCCGAAACAAACATTAACTCCGCCCTGGCGAATTAATTGAACAACTTCCCAGCACATGCATATTGTATTTCAACGATTATGTACACAATTATTTTATGGTAAGCTCTAGAGCTTCCTCATAAACTGTATGGTTAACGCTTTCATTGCGTAATGGATTCATCTTAACAAGTATTGACGTTGAAAATTACCCGTTGTGTATTTCATCATCGAAATTGAGCTGGGCATTTGTAAACAAAACAGTAAAGCCCCTTTTATAATTATAAGTATACTGGATATGCGAAAAATTTCACAACGACTGATATTTCCGTAATTAATTACAACGAAAGATCAGACAAATTACTTTTCAGAAAAATTTCTTCTTTTTATCCAGTCTTTTGACAACAAAATTTCTAGTCTTATTTATATATAGAGTTACGATATGGTACCTTATTTTGCTTCTCGAAATGCGAAATTTCTCGTGCGAAGGGTAAGTATTGAGGATGTTCGATATCAATCGCAATTGACAGAGAACAGATGAGAAACATTTTGCTGGCATTGTACATGACCGCAACCAAGCAATTTAAAGGGTGCCGATCCACTGGAGGTAGATAACTAGCGTCCGATAACCATTTCATCGTTTATAATAAGGGTGTTTCATCGTATACTTAGGAAGAGGCTTGCGGTCCTAGATTTTCACGAGAACCAGAGAGAACTTAGGCAGGTAGATAGCATATTGTGGAATAATCTGACGCTTCAAATGGTCATCAAATAGAGGAGAAGAGGCCTTTGTCCATATATCATTTGGATAGGTCTACGTAGAGCTTTGGACACCATCTCTCAGCGGTCAATTGAATGGGCCATGAACTGCTTCGAAGTAGATGCGACATTTAAGCGGTACGTGATGGACTCGTACATGAACTGTCGTACGAGCGTCATCGCCGGTAGTAGGTCGACGAGTAAGGTCGAATTGTATAGAGGCGTTAAACTGGGACATCCCTTACCGTTTTAATATAGTGGTCGATGAGCTGATATGCAAGTTCGAGGAAGACAGGCTTGGCCTTCCGATTGCAGATGGCAGAAAGATTTCACTGTTGGGTTACACTGATGATTTAATCCTGCTATCCGAATCGGCCAAAGAGGGTACCGGACAGCCGTCGAAGTCTTCGAGGAAAGAAGAATGTCGATTAACGCTGGTAAGAATAAAGCTATTACAGTTAATTTTAACCGAGATAATAAGCACTCTTACTGCGTGACGCTTTCTCTCTTCTCCATCGGCAACGACAGGATTCGGCAGTTTCAAACCAAATGAGCTGGTTGGATACCTAGATCGAAGGTATAATGCACTCGGGCAGATCAAGGTAGCCTTCAGCGAGCTGCAGACCCAGATTAATCGTATTCAACGAGCGGGGCTGAAAACAGCGAAAAAACTGCTTGTCCTGAAGACTTACCTACTGCCGAGATATGTTGATAATCTCCAGAGCCCTACCGTCACTATGAAAACGCTGAAGAGCGTTGACAGGTCCATGCTTATAGCCGTTGGTGCCTACATATACGCTCCCAATAAAGAGGGTGGTCTGGGCGTCATAATCATGGCCATGCACCTCCCGCCTATCATGAGAACGAGACTGACAAAATTGATTGGCTCAGCAACTGAAGTTACAGAACTTACCCTCTCTTTACCATACACGTCTCTAGGAGAAAATTCCTAAATGGACACATACAACGTCAGGTAGTTCAGCATCAATCGCACGTGAGTTGAGCCAAAAAACTTGGAGACGGCTATAGCGGTAACGGACTTCGTCAGGGCTCTTCACACTTTAAAAGTTCTGCCTGGGTAAGCAATCTATCAGCCTACTGGTCGGAGAGAGATTACATAAAGGCGATTCAGCTAAGAGGAAATCTTTTGCCAACGAGAGACATCCTTTCAAATCCACCACATGAACGTAGGTGCCAAAAGGAGGGATGCAAACGTAACGAGAGCCTGAATCACGTTCTTTAAAAACGCCCCGCAGCACACTGGCACCTAATAAAGAGACATGATCAGCTCGCTATCTACGTATCTTCAAAAAGCAGCTAAAAAGAAAGGGTGGATATGCGAGACAGAGCCGCGTATAAGATCTCATGACAGTCTTCTTAAGATTCCTGACCTTGTCGCGCAGCAGGGTGACCGGGTAATTGTCGCAGATGTTACGATCAGCTGGGAGGGCCCTGGACCTCTAAGTACAACCACCACCAATATCTGATTTCTTCAGACTATGCAAACCCGATATCCAGGGAAAACTATTTCCATGGCACCTCTAATCGTTGGAGCTCGCGGAACATACTGTTAGTCGAATTCTTGTATCTTAAGAATTTTTAACCTATTAAGGTTGGACGTCCACAATTTTATTACTAAGGCTATTCTAGGTAGCATTCATATTCATAGTCATTTTATGAGGTCTTAGCATAAGTGACTTATGACATATTTACTTCAAGTGCAAGTACTGACTTTTTCGTATCATGGGATCTACGCTTGTCTAGTTAGAGTTTTATCCACTCAAGTTGAATGAAAAACATTCATTCAACTATAGCTTTTAAAAACCAAGTCAAAGAGTACCTAGTGACCATGTGTCCTTATACATTAGGTGAATATTACCAGAGTGTATCTGTAAATGCCCAAGCTGCAACATAACCAAATTCAATATTATTTTAATTATATTATGATGTCCATATTGTACGTTTTATATGTATTTTAATGTTTTAAATATTTTTAGTGTATTGTTTTCATTTTTTTGTAATGACTTTATAGTGATTAATATTATACTTTGTAATTATTTATAATTTATATTTATAATTTTAGTTTTGACTTGCTGTAAACCTTGTTGTAACTTATAGTCAAATAAACTATCTATCTATCTATCTATATCTATCTATAACTGACTTTAGATAAGTAGATGTTTGTGAGTGTCTTTTTTATGTTCTGTGTATGTCCATTTTATATTTTACATTTTTTATTTTTTCTTACCGCAATTTATGCGAGTCCACGACATTGGGCGAGTTGACGTTAGTAATAGCAGAGGGATGGCGGATCTCGTTGTGATTAGAATCTGGTGATGCAGCGCACCATAAAGGACCATGCGCTACTGGTCTGTTACTTTCCGGATCGGAACGGAGAGGAACAAACCAGTAGAACGCGGCCGATTCGAATGACGAGGGTTTGGTTACATGATGAATGTAGCCACCCAATCGAGCATTGCCCGGTCTACATACAAAAATGAAATATATTTTCACTCTGATAACTTAGCCTTTGAGACTTGTACATCCCTTAGAATGATAGTGGGGTGTTACAATTTATTAGGGCAAGAAGAATTAACTCGTGTAATTAGGAGTCACTCCACCGCGCCCCAATGTTGCAGACTATCTCTTTCCCTCTATAGCACTCTAATGAGCGGTAGGGGTTCTCTTTCAGCAAAATGATGATCGTGTTGTAGTCTTGGGTATAAAAACTCTAACCCGATACAACCTAACCAGCCCGTGGTTGTGGGCCTTTCGTGCCCGGGTTTAGGGTTTTTTGTTAATTCTTTTGATGGCTTTTACCTATTTGTTAGCAGTTTTGTTATTTTTTTGGTGACAAAAGATGTCTGAACAGGAACATCATTAGTCATCGTTAAAATTGCTAGTGCTATCTGCTGAGTTATCTTCTGTTGATCTTCTTCTTCCTATGCCGTCCCCATTAACGGAGGTTGGCGACCACATTTTTAAAAGCTTCTCTGTCTTTTGCAACGTGGAATAACTCGTCTACAGTCATGTTTGTCCAGTCTCGAATATTTCGGAGCCATGACTTCCTCTTTCTACCTATTCCCTTTTTGCCATCGACTCTACCCTGCATGATGACCTGCAGAAGACTATATTTATTACTTCTTAGTATGTGTCCAAGGTATGCAGTCTTGCGTACTTTTATCGTACTTCTATCAATCGTAGCTCTATCAACATACTTCTGTTGATAGAGCTACGATTTTCTAGACTTTATATGCTGGCCAGGATTTGCTGTTTTGATCTTTTGTGCTTTCATCGATGGAACGCATCATATCTTATTATCTCTTAGTATCGGGTTTGGGTCATTCTCTAGCTCAGCAAACTTTATTCTAGGTTGTTCTTCCATCTTGTCTGTCACCCTTACTTGTTTCAGTTCTCTGAACAATAAACGTTCAGAAACGTATCGGAATACATTTACCGCTTCTCTGAGGCTGGTATTATAGGCTGTTTCTTTCCTCTTTTTGTTTAAGTTACTTATGTGTCCCCATGCGAGATTTGCATATGTTATTATTGGAAGTATAATGCTGTTGTCTTATTTTCATTTTTAATCATTTTTTGCTTCTTCTACCTACGAGTGCTCTTATTGCCGATTGGGCTGTTGAAACTCCTACGTCTTTTGCTTATCTTTTTACTATTATCTGTTCGTCTGGGTTTTCCCTTCTCTTTTTAAACATGACTGCTTGCGTTTTTTGAGTTATTGGGTTTTTTCCATTAGAATTGTCCTATCCAAACTCTGCAGCTCCGGTCGCCCAAGTATGATAAGATTAGTACTATCATGGCTCCACTGTCTCCATCGTATTTTGTATGTCATTCCTTTAAGCCAGATTCTGTCGAAGGCTTTGCTTACGTCCAGGAAGGTTACTCCTGTAGGCTGCTTGTCATTGAATCCAGCTATTATATACTCTCTTAGTCTAAGTACTTGTAGTTCGCTGTAGTGTTCTATTCGAAATCCAAACTGATTACTTCTAGTCTGTCTATTTCTGATTATAGTTTACTTAGTATGACTCTTTCTACATTCTTGCTGACTGCTGGAAGTAAGCTTATCGGCCTGTTGTTTTGCGGAAACATGTTGTTTTTTCATGGCTTTGAAATCATCATAACGTAAGCTTTCTTCCATCGGTTTGGTACGCGGTAGTGGTGTACGCAGCCGGGAGACGCTAGTTTACCTATATGAGATATAGCGGAACAGAATTGACAAGTTTCAATAAATTCATCTATTCTCGGATTTTGAAAGGTCTGTAATCAATTTTTATATTAGGGCTATAGGCCTAGAGTCTAAGTTGCTACCAATACACTGCACTAAGGGTATTAATTAGTATGGTCAAAATTTTAAACGTATGATATACATCTTATTTCTTTATTATGTTAAAAAGAAAGGTAGCGTGGCGCCATAAGAATTGTATTTGGAAATTAGGTCCAAAGTACGTTAAGAAATTACCCTCAGTAATATCACTAACCAAGCGCTGTCGCAGTATTAACCATATTTTTGAGGTTAAAACATTCGAGGTTGTCTCGAATAGGAAGAGGAGGGGGAGCCGGTAAGGAGTAATCTTGGGCGTAAACTTTGAACGTAAGCGATAAAGTGTGAGCGTGGCTTACAACAATTTTCAATTGCACGTGCCTTCATACATTGCACCAGTTGGAGTGGTTTACGTTAAAGGAATAATCTTATTAATTACACTAATCAAGCGCAGTCACAGTTTTAAGCATACTTGAGGTTAAATATTTGATGTTGCATACTGACTTGATAAAAAATCTTAGATATAAATTTCTCTATAAACAAAAAATGCAAAACGTTGTATGTGGCCGATGGCGAAATGAACATAGTGTTCAGTGGAAAGATTCGAGTATATTCCTAAAAGAAACAAATGGTAAAAAGAAAAAAATTCAAGAAGTGGCTCTAATTATGCTAAATGAGACCAATTGTGTCGCAAATTTCTCGGCAAAATGCAGTAGGATCTGGTTACTCATATTAAAAAAAGGAGTTAATAAAAGGAAAATAAAAGGAAAAGGAAAATCAGAGTTTGGTGTTTATTGATGGTAAACTAAATGTAAGATCAAATACTTACCATGATTTACTAACAGAAGAATTTTACTGTCATCATGACATATGGTTGTATTTTTAAAGACGAATGAGTTTTTAAAGACTCGCTATGATTTTTTCCTGACAGATATTCTCAAGTTAAAGTTGATTTCGTGTAATCGAATGAACTATCTTACAATAAAGTCGTCCCAGGAACGCAACTGAGAAATATTGGCAATATCATTTTAAAGTCGTCTACTTTAAAATGTATAATATATGTCTGAATTGTCAATATAAATGAGTCTGATAAAATTAGATTATTAGAAGAATTTTCACCAAGTAACAAAAATCAAAATTTGTTTAATTTATTATTGTTTGTATTTTGAGAACGATTTCCGAAGGGGAAATTAAATTGAAAAATTATTTTTAACTTTAATTGTGGCTTATTCCCATTAAAATAGTAATTACTTTAAGAAGAATATCGGAAATGGAAAACTTGATCATTGTGTGACGTCATTTATTTTTATCGTAAAAGAACTTTATTTTATAAGGTCGATATTATCGTGTTCTAGCAGTTTAATAATTTCTCGGTCGCGGATTTAATGATAATGATAATTTAATGACCCGGATTTTTAGTATTTTTTATTCTGTGGACGGCTCTAGCTACAGAATTGTTTCCTTCTTTATCTTCTTTTCATTACTTATTTTTATTCTATCATAAGTAGTTTTGACTTGATTTGTTTTTAGAATTTTGTCATTATACTCTAAATTGAACCTATTCGAAATATTTTCTTAGAACTTTTACTGCATAAATCCCTACTCGAATATTAAAATTCTATTTTAGATTTTCTTTAATTCGTGGACTCCCAATGCAGTATCAGTATAATATAATGATAATCGCAGAGGGAATATGTTTAAGACAACCAATAAGTTTTACGAAGATTTAATCTGATTATCTTGGGGATGCTATCCTAGGCTCAATCTTTAAGCGTTACTTAAACTTTAGGCCGGAATAGTTAGTTGTTTGAGGGATCTCTGCGTCTACTGGATCTCTACGTTTAGTCTCCTAATTTACATTAAATTATATCCCGGATTTTGTTATAGTCTAGTTTGGTAAGCGTATTTGAATATCCAAGATATATATTTGATACCATTTCTTGTTTAGGAAGGAATAATGTTTATTACATTCTTTGATCAAATCTAATCAAAAATGTTGATAATCTACTTCAAATATAATTAGATAATCCTCACAAAAGCCAATATTGAAGTTGCTTGTAATTAAAGGACTGTAATGTAATTAAAATTTAAAATTAATTCACTTGCAAATACTTTTTTTCTTGTCCCATTGTTTAAAGACAAAATTCATCTCTATATACTTCTTTCTATTACTTTGGAGGCAGTTAAAATCTTAATGACCAAGTGCCTCTTTGGGGGTGCTATTCCAACCTTTTGGCAAAATGCGTAGGTACTTTTACTGCACAAGAAAGGAAACAATCAAAAACTCGAAAAAATTACAGACCAATAAGCCTATTACCATACCCATACAAACTGCGTATCAAAATAATTACCAGACCATCAAATAAGTTCGATAGTTACCAGCCTGTTAAATAAGCTGGATTTCGGAAAGGTGATAGACTGCTCGAACACCTACAAACAATACGGACTATTTCTTCTTGTTTATGTGCCATATCAGAGTTGTCTGGTGTTGGCGATCACCATTGTGAAGGATTTTTGATCTTCTGTCGCATGGAAACCTTTAACTAAGAAACCTGTTTTTTTCCTATACTTCTACGGCCTTCTATTTTGCCTTAAGGATCAGTTATAGTATTCCTTGGAGGGGATACGAGAAACGATCGTGCGCATGCAGCGGTGAAATCTTGCAACTTTGGTAGCATATTTCATAAGTAGTTATTAAAGAAAATCGGATTTCTCAAATGCTGCGTTATAAATTGTAAAAATACAAGTTAAGTACAAATAAAGTTCTATCAGTTTTCAACTTCTAAGGACAAATTAATGCTACGAAAAAAGTGGATTTATGTCATAATAAAGCAAAAGTAAGTAACATAACCCAAATTATGCATTCTTCTTACGCCCGATTTCTTAATACTTTAAAGATTGTTTCTCTACTACGTCTAGTAGTAGGGCTTTTCTATGACGCCGCTATCTTTGCAGTTTTGCTCTTATCTTTGTGTAATATCCTCACAAAGTGGTCTTAATCTTCAATTGGTGTATGGATGAAACACTTATTAAAGTCTTTTACATACATCCCCAATCCAGCCTGTCATAGAAATTCCTGACTGAACTTAGAGTATGCAGCAAAATAAACAGTATTGAAATGTTTATTATTATCTATATATTTAGTATACATGACGACGCATTGCAAACATTATTCACGACGACGTTTCCAATAAAACAGATGTTCAGATGTCCTCCGTTCAGTTTCAGGCATTTCACATAGCGTTCATGAAGGCTATTAAATGGCACGCCAAAAATCTTAAAGTTTAGTCCGCAATTCCGAAACGTCGGACGGTAAATCGATACCAAAAACAGCCTTCTTTAGCATTCCCTATATGTACGCATCAAGTGGCGATAGATTGTGTATGGAAAATCACTGCCATGCGAAATAAGGCGATCTCTAAAATGATTGCGCAGCATTCAAATACGTGTAACAGGTTGACCCGTCTTGCTGAAACCATTGTTGATTAAGTGGTAGGTTCCTGGCACGACAAAATCGTTGAAGATCATGTAGAAATAGTGATAATCTATTCTATGTAGCGCTCCCAATTAACAGTTAACGGCGTTTTATCATTTGCTTCAATGAAATATGGACCCAATATGCCATGTGCAGATACAACACACCAAATGGTACCACAGTCACTGTAAAAGAGGTGCTCGACGATTACGTCAAGGCGTTCAAATTCAAGAAACTGTTTTGCCTGCTTGTTAATGGATTCGTTTAAATGAATATAGCTTTCATCGAAAAACCAAATATTCGATAAGAACGACACGTTCTCATAATAAATAACCAACACACGTGCGCAATATTTGACTCTTACATGCTTATCAGCTGCACTCAGATGCTTTCCGGTCTCTAGTTTGTAGGCAAACCCACCAATATTCTTGAAAATTTCACGGAGGGATTAATCACTATTCAATTTGAATGATGTTCTTTTGAGGCTTCATTTCAGCGATTGCAGTACTTGATTAAGAACACGCCCGTGATTCGTATTGGTTTGTGACTGTCACTGGGCTACTCACGTGGTCTTTACGTTGACAAAGCACACTTCCCGTACTAAAAAACTTATTAACAACTGCTAAGATAATGCTGTTACTTAGTTAACTATTTTATAATAATAATAGTCTCCCGTTTTATACCGCTTCGCGGCTTTGGGAGTATAGCAGGGTAGTCTGCTATATCTAGGGCCTACGGTATACGAGGAAGGTAACATGGCCAGTGCTACGCTTCAACCGCCTATGATTACCCCTGGTTTTACCCAAGGTACTCATTTTATTCAAGCTGAGTCGACCTGTCTAGTTATTCTTGCCGGCGGTAGGATTCGAACTCCGGACCATCGGCATGCGAGGCAAGCATCCTACCGCTTGCGCTACGCTGGAGCTAACTATTTTATAAACTAAGCCAAATGCTTCGGCAACTTATTTTCAGCTTGGGCCATTTTCTCAGCCTTTTCCGTATAACCGAAAATAATACTCCACGATAAAAACTTTTCTGCAACACTGAGAAATATCCTGAAGCATCTAACATTAACACGTTATTCACATACGTTATAACGAGGTTATAAAACCACCCAGTACATTTCGGCGCATGACACATACAAATTTGACGTATAAACATTTCAGAACTGTTTATATTGCCATATACCATACTAACGTAAGCTACAAAGAAGGTGACTCTGTGCTAATGGACAATATAAACCAAGTAAAATACATTCTACTATATTTGCTGAATATGACCTATAATTTCTTTGCTAATTTTGTGATTATATGACCCAAACAAAATTTAAACTCAGACTAGTCTATATATAACGTACCTTCCCTTAAGCAATTATAGATTTTAAGTAACTTAGTTAATATATCAGGCAATGATCTGGAAGGTTTATTAGGGGTTAGGAAATCCTGTTGTCGATGTAAGTTTTCCTTAAATTAGCAAGAACGCAACTGAATCGAATAATAAATATTTATATTGGATAGATCACGAGTAAGGGAAGAATGTGGGGAAGTTATAAGTAGGAAATAATAAATTCACAGAAAAAAACATACTCCCCTAATCACTACATTAATACGAAACGTCAACCACAATTAAAACAAAATTTTATGTAGTACATTAAGTAAAATTTATAAAATAAAATAAAATTAGTTAAAATGTATATAAACAGAGCATATAAGATAAACTTACACAAAACAATATTAGACCCACAATAAAGATTTTAATAAATTATTACAGTAAAGTAATAATATAACTTCTGAATTAACTCAAAGGAATTTCACTAATATCACCATATAACCTACATGATGTATGTACGTTGACGAGGTAAAAAGTTGCATGGGGCCAAATCTAGAGAATATCGTGGATGAGACAGTAGTTGGGAGTCCAATTCGACCAATTTTTCCGTGTAAGCCGGTGCGTTATTATGGTGAATGATCAATTTTTTCCCCAAATGAGGTCGTTTTTTTTTTTAAATTCGGCATAATTATTCGGTATAGTAGAGCCGAATGACCGTATTTTCTTTTTCCGGTAGTCGATGTAGATCACACCTTGTAAATCCCAGAAAACGGTGACCATTACCTTTCCGACCAATAGGACAGTTTTCACCTTCTTCGGAGCACGTTTGCCGGGTTAACCTTCCGTTACTAGCGCCCATTTTCTGTGATCAAATACTCGCACACGGTACACAAGACCGGTTCCGAAAATATGGGTCAGTAATATTTCCTAATTTTTTTTGAAAATTGTGTATAATTATCTTATTTACTGAATACATGATCATATAGTTTTGAAGATATGCGTGTGTCCCAAGTTTATATTACTTTAATGAAAAGTTAGCTAGTTTTCATAGTGATCCATTAATATATACAAAAAACTTGGATATTAAAAAAGAATTGTTTAATATTGTTAAATTTGTTTACTAGGAACTAAAAGAAATTAATTCAATACACAACAAAATACAAATAAAGGGTAATTGTAACAAAAAAAATAAGAAATATTAATTAACATTTTCATAACATAAATAACACAATGGTGTAACGTGTTCCAAACACAGAAATTTTGTGCATATTTGGCAATAATATTGTATTTTTCTATTTTTCCGCCAATCACAAACAGCACAGCGACCTTGAGCCTCGGGTGTTATAACTGGTACTTGTTCCACTGACAAGTCACATATCTCTCTAACCCACATTCTGATGGTTCTCGGTAAGTTGGTAGACACAGCCCGTACTTTTTGACAGCCCCTGGTTAGTAACATCGAGAGTTGCAATAAAAATTATTTACGTGGTGTTTTAGATTCTTCATTTAGACTAGTATAAATTACAAAAGAGTTTATTCCTGCTACATTTAACAAACTCAAAAAAGCAAGCATAGGCCATCGTCTTGTGGCACGGGAGCAATTATATTGCGCGCATAATTTATCCACCACATCTACTCCGCTCTTCGTCTCAAGATATGTAATTATTTTCTCAGGTTTATTTGTGGTAGGATCAATATCATCTTCATGGTGCATTGTAGAGATGAGTAGGACGTTTTGAATTATTTTTGGAATATGCGAAACTAAGGTGATTCCGTCGTAAAAACTAAACATTGAAGAGCCAATGCACCGGTCATTATTTGGTACAAATTCTAATGGGAACTGGTTTTTATTTTTTTGAATTGTACCCACTAAAGTTATTTTTTTGTTTTAAGACTATCAGCTAGAGATACACTACAAAACCAATTATCCAGAGGAATATTCCTAATAAATATGTTCACAAAGTCTTTCTACTACGTCTTGCGTCGCTGTATTTGAAAATTTGAAAACGTTCATTTGGTTGTTTTCCAACGTACACTTCTAAGTGGCTGGTATACAACTGTTTGGCATCGGAAATAGCAAAAATTTTTATGCCATATTTATTCGGCTTACTAGGAATGTACTGCCTGAAACTGCATTTTCCTCGAAAAGCTTCTAGTTTTTTGTCAATGGTAACATAAGCAGAATGAAAATAGCATTGTTACTGTTAATTTTTTCTAGCAATATTCGTATTATAGCCAGCTTATCTACTTGTATGTAAATCATTAAGTCATATTGTAAAAGAAGACTTAACAAACCAGTATTGGGAACTAAAAAATTTTTCCCCGCTCGTAGAAGCATTTACTGAGACCAATTGAGTCCAAAATTTGTTTGGTAGTAACAAATTACAATACATGTACACCATACCTTTTAAATAATTAATAAAAACACACAGAAATATAATTACCATTACAGAATTATAATTATTAATAAGTATACTGAATATCATCAAATAAATCACATCCTTCTAAAATCCATACTAGGTGATTTCTATAACAAAACTCTTATATTTACAGATAGATCTAAGATGACGGAAGGTGTTAGTTGTGATGTATTTATCCAAAATACAAACCAATCATTGATATATAAATTACCACCTGTTTGTAGCATTTATTCTGCCGAGCTTTTTGCAATTATAAAAGGTGTTACCTGGTTAACATCCAATAACATACTTGAAGGAGTAATATTAACAGATTCTAAATCTGCATTAGATTCTATAAAAACTACAAAATTTGAAGGAATGAAGTGTCCTATGTTATGTTGTTTAAAAAACATGATTGCAAATTTAAATATAACATTTATTTGGGTTAGAGGCCATGTAGGTATACCAGGGAATGAAAAAGCTAATACTCTAGCTAAAGAAGCAGTGCAGAATGGAATTTTTGCAATATTTATACAGTACGGGATCTATTAAACTCAATAAAAAATAAAATAAGGCTGAAATGGGAACAGTAATGGGAGAATATTGTTGAAAAACTCGCAAAATACATATTTCCAGATACACTCCACTTTACCACTCCCACCCCAATACATATTCAATTACTCGACTACCAAATTCTTCTCGGCAAGTATATTTCGGTTAAAAACAAATCATGGTCGATTCCCGTCGCATTTATTTAAGCTTGGAATATTACCGGCACCATCCTGCAGTTGTGATATAAGTTCTTACGGAGATCTTAACCATATTTTCTTTGGATGCAACAAATATTTAAAAAAATCTAATAAACTAATTCAAACTCTTATTGAAATGAAATATTTGCTTCCGTTAAGTTTATCACACATTTTGGCAACTGCTAATAGAGAAACCTTAGAATTGCTAATAAATTTTATTAAAAATGTAAAAGTAAAAATATAACTTAGTATAACATTAGTGATTTATACATATATCTAAAAAAAATAACAAACAAGAACAAAAAAAGTATATCTTTAAACATGAATCAAACATTCTGTGGCTGATGGACTTGTTTTTGTGCCATATCTTTCACACACACATACTTGTATGCTCTCATTTCTTGTGTGAATGTTATCAAATCGCAGACACTGCAAAAGCAATTGAAATCTAGGCTTACTCATTACAAGCCGAAAAGTTTCAATGCCAATGCCATCTGTTCTCCAGAGATCTCCTAAATTTATGTAGTTTGCTTTTCTAATACCAGCAAGATAAAAAAGACGAATTAGGGCTTTAATTTCGGCAATTTCGGCAAAAATGTAATTCCAGATGTCAATAGGTGTTGATTGAGTTATAATAAATTCTTTTATAGCTGGTAATCTTACAAATATATTGGTACTGCGTGTTCTTAAATTCTTCAGTGGACAATGTTTTTTCCACTTTTTTAATTTATCTTTACCTATAAAGTACGGCTCTCTTTTAAAACCTACATTTTCTTCCTCTGTTTGATCGTCTTCAAATTCTTATTCAGTATCACTACATTCAGATCTTTCTTCTACATGGTCAATTTTATTTTGTTCACCACTATTTTCATACATTTCCTCGTTGGTCGATACTCCCTCAAATAATTTTAATAATCTATGTTTCTCCTTCTCGTAATCCATATATGTGTACCTATAAATATACAGATATATAAACATTGAAAATAATAAAAAGAACTTATATCACCTTACAGAGTAAAACTTTCGATGTCTGATCCAAAGCACAAAAATGTGTGCACAATACTCGCACCCGGTCTACCGGACCGTGTTGCCTAATATTAAAATTACAATGCTCTTTTTTACACTGCACATATACTTCACCCACAGTTGAGCGACGGCTGAAGAGGTATATGGAGCAGCAATTCCAAATCCCTACTACAATCAGAATTACTGGAAATTATTTACAGGGCCGGTCTGACACACCGTGTGCGAGTAATGGAAGCTTAAAGCCATTGTTTGGAATGTTTCTTAATTATTGGTGTATACCAGTGGATCCATGTTATGTCATCGGTCAGCAAACGACACAAAAACTATTTCGGATTGCGCATAAATGGCCTGAAGTAGACTCACGATTACGCTTATTGTCTGGAATGAGCAAATTCGAAACCCATCGCATCGACAGCGTTTGGCCATATGAGATCGTAGATTTTTTTCACGTTATCCTCCTTCTTAACCATGTTCGGGGTACCTAAGAGGGGCTTATCAAAAACCGATGTGAAACCACAATGAAATTGATTAAAAGTCTACAATATAACCATAATATATCCAAAGTTCTGTCAAATGCTTAAGTTATAGCTCTTTCAACAGAACAAGGTTTGTTAACAAACTGTTTCAAAGAACAGGTGAAAAAAACGTCAAAAAACTGTCAAAGTGTTTAGACGCATTTCAAAGTTTCTCTTAAAAATTTAAATATTTAAACGATTATTTCTTCAGTTCTGAACATGTAAACAGTGAATTATATTAAAATCAAAATCATGTTCGAGTCTAATCTAAAATAGCTCGCAAAGAAGTTAATTTTATAGTGGTTTAATAACTTAAGAAAAGTAATTAAGTATAAAAGTGAAAGTGATTTGTATACTGAATATTGGAATCGTGAGTAGATAAAATATAATTTTTTCATCTATTTGGATTTATATATTTAAGTAAACAACTGCAATCAGTTATAAGTATTATCCAATTTACATGAACTGGTATCATAACGAAAGCTGTAAAACAGCACCGGTTTTAGTCGGATTTTAAAATCCATTTAAAAGATGTCATCTTCCAATCAGCTACCACAAAATGCATCATACTCAAAAGCAGTTAGTCAACCACGTAGTATATTAATCCCAAACAGAGATCAAGCTATTTTGTTTAACACTCTAGAGAATTGTACAATTAATGACTATCTTGAAGGATTGAGTCAGCATATAGAACCGAAAAATATAATTTTCGCATCCCGTATATCAAACGGTAGAATATGCATATATCTATCATCCAAAAACCTAGTAGATAAATTCATAGCAGAAACAAAGAAAATAACAGTAAATGGAAATATACTAGAAGCGAGAAGATTAATAACTCCATCAGTCCGCTTAATTCTGTCCAATGTATGTCCAAGCATACCTTCTATCATAATAATGGACGAATTAATAAAACTAGGTTTAAATCCTCTCTCAGACATATCATATCTACGGATAGGAGCAACCAATCCTGCCTTTAGTCATATTCTAAGCTTCCGAAGACAAATTTTCGTTTCACCTTTTCCAGACAACTTTGTACTACCTGAATCTTTTATTATTGAGTTGGAGCAAACATCATACCGCATATTTATAGCCCAAAACGAAAATTGTTTCAAATGCAAATTAATTGGACACCAGGCAGCTAATTGTCCAAATATTTCACCTTCTAACCATTCTCACAATGATAGTGCAATGCAAACAGAAATAAAGCAAAATTCATCAATAAATCATACTCAACAAGATAATCTACAAAATACTCCCGCAATCTCAAATACCACT
This sequence comes from Diabrotica undecimpunctata, assembly GCF_040954645.1. Taxonomy (NCBI): domain Eukaryota; kingdom Metazoa; phylum Arthropoda; class Insecta; order Coleoptera; family Chrysomelidae; genus Diabrotica; species Diabrotica undecimpunctata. Next base: position 473,984 of record NW_027311921.1, on the reverse strand, counting down.
CCCTCCACACTTACTACGTCTTCTCAAACAACATTACAAAGAGTAGCAATCCCAAATTTATCAATAAACCAAACCCAACAGTGCTCACTACAAAATACATCCATACATTTGACCACTTCTTCAGTTAACACTACAATCGCAACACCTACATCGTCTGAGTCATCCTCTAATACCCAAAAACATAAATCAACCTTACCCGAAACAAGTCAACACTTACCTCCAAATAAAAATACACATTTGAATTCTTACGAACCCCAAGTAACTTCGAACAAAGCAACCGGAAAAAGAACCCTAGAAGATGCAATCACGCCAACCTCCGAAGAAAACTTTGAAAAACCTAAGCTTCAATTAAAGAAACAAACCAAAACTGATAACAAAAACTTAAGAAATGATATACCAAATCTCCAAACATTATTGGAACCAGTTAGAGAATATGTAGAAAGGGAAAAGCAATTGTTAAGCTTCGATCAAGTAGTGGATCTATTCGAAAATATACAAGGATCAAAAGACATGCGTAACAAAATTGTACTCAGAAGACTCTTATGTGCTTATAAAGTTTCTAACGGAATTACATTCATACTACATCGACAAAAGAATGAAAACCATAAGCACCAAATTAATACGAAAATTTGGCAAACACATAGGTTTACTCTCTACAGTGAAAACTTCATTATCGGAAGAAGATTCTGACTTATCGGTAAATAATTCCTCTAAAGAATAATAATATCACTGTTGACTGCATGTCTGTTCCATCACAAGTCTTAGGAAAAAACATGAATATTAAAAAACACAATAAGTTATCTTAAAGACTCAGAACTGTATCAATTATTGTAATTTTTTCTACCTTTACCTGTATTATATTTTTTAGGTCGCTAATAACCCTTGTGGTTGCAGCGTAAATAAATAAAAAAAAAGAACAGGTGAAATTTTCTACTTAAAGAAATCGCCATTTTTGTATATTAGCAACATAAACTATTATACATGTATATATATTTTGTCACACTTTTTTTTGTATTTCTCTAGTTAAAATCCAAAAAGCTGAAGGAAAAACTTTTATAGCGAATATAATCCGATTGATGATCTTTAGTGAAACTTTTAATCACACGTAATGGAAAAAAGTCACTTGAAGATCGTTAAAATGTGCCATAAACTGGCTTTAACGCAGCCAATTTGTCGCTTGGACTCGTAATATTTTTCAAAAGTCGTTCAAATCTGAAGGCATCGGTTTTCACGGAATATTATACTAGGCGGAGAATATTTCGTTTTTATTATAAAGAGTTCAATCAAATTGAAGATACGATAAAATAGGAGGAATTCATTCAGGACGGAGCTATCTACACGATATTAAAGAATTGTCGGGGTAGAAAACTATTCCGTACATTTTTGGTGAAATATCCGTTTGAAAATATTTGATATATTTTTATACTAGGGGAGAGTGCCTCTCCCCTAGTACCTTTGGGAAACTTCATGCCGTTTGGCTCAAAATGTTTAAAAATTGCTTTATAGCTACCATTGAAGCATACAGAAGTAGATACAACCTTTATATACAGGGTGGCGCACCGAAAACGAAACAGATGCATTTACTGGCAGATGATTCCTTTTTATAAAAAACGCTTGGACCCGTCGATTTTGTTATCGAGGGGGAAACAAAATTGGCATAAAATCACATTAACATTTGCAGCCCCTAAGCGGGGGTGGCACCATCCCTAAAATCTTAAATGGAAAGGGGGGTCGAATGATCCATCATTTAAAAGGTCTTTCAACTCCCTTTACAATGATGTAAAATTCATGTACTTCAATTCAGTTGTTTTGGAGATTTATTGATTTAAAGTTTAAATACATCATCGTAAGAGGAGATCAATACATAGCAGCAAAGTTGTTAAAAAATAAAGAATGAACTGACCTGTCAGCCGAGTAAATGTTGAAAATGACCACCATTACTTTCCATGCAATAATAAAGATTTTGCTGAAAACGTTGTCGGACATTTTGCAATATTTGAGGAGTAATTTGATGGCACTCATTTACAATTCTTTGTCGTAAATCTTCTAAGGATGTTGGTTGAGTAGCATAGATTTTGCTTTTTAAGTAACCCCACAAAAAGAAATCCAAAGGTGATAAATCTGGCGATCTTGGGGGCCATTCAACGGCACCTCTTCTACCAATCCATTGACCTGGAAAGGTCTGATCTAAATAATGCCGAACTCTTAATGCGTAATGTGGTGGGGCACCATCCTGTTGGAACATCAACATATTCTCAACGTATCGACCATCATTCTGATTTTTAATTATATCTGTTAGCGCAGGATCTATGGCATTTTGCAGTAATTCCAAATACATTTCACCAGTCAAATTTCCAGGTAAGAAAAAAGGACCAACCAAATGATCGCCAAAAATGCCAGGCCAAACATTTAATTTTTGTGGCTGCTGTGTGTGTACCTCATGGTAAATTCTGGGATTAGAGTCCGACCAATATCGACAATTATGACGATTTACTTCGCCATTTAAAAAAAAAGGAACATTCGTCGGAAAAGCAAATGTTAAATAAAAATTGTTCATCGTTTGTAATTCGTTCACTCATAACTTCACAAAATTCTAATCGCTTATGGTGAATTTTATACGGATGAAAATTATGGGCCTTTAGAATCCGTTGGATAGTACGTCGACTAACACCACACGAAGTTTGCAATTTGCTGGTACTTAATGTAGGATCTACAATAACTTAAACTAAAACCCCCACTTCTGTTGCTTCGTTTCTTATAGGATTTTCAATATTACGTTTTTTATTGGCGACTGATCCAGTTTCCCGAAATTTAGCTACAAGTTCTAGAACATATTTTCGGTGCACATTATTGTTCTCATGTCGCTCATTAAAAATTTGTGCTGTTCTATTAGCGCACTGATTATTTCCGAAAAATATTTCAATAATTTCAACCCTTTCTGCCGTGGAATATACCATGGTTAATTTATGTATAAAGCAATAAATGATATTTTAACAACAAAGATTGGTCAAATCAATCGCAAACCAATGTACTATTTCCTATTTAAAATAAGTACGTGGCATTTTCTACTACTTTTCTTCAAGAAACAACTTTTTTTGTCACAAAGGACACTTCAATTGCTATTTTTATTATTAATAAACCATGGGCGTAGTAAATAAAAGCATTTACTTATCATGAAAATGCTTTTACTCAAATTTCTTCTGAAAGAAGTACAAACTAATTTGATGTACCTATTAAAGTCTACTTTAAACTTTAAACCAATAAATCTCCAAAACTACTGAATTGAAGTACATGAATTTTACATCATTATAAAGGGAGTTGAAAGACCTTTCAAATAATGGATCATTCGACCCCCCTTTTCATTTAAGATTTTAGGGATAATGCCACCCCCGCTTAAGGGGCTGCAAATGTTAAAGTGATTTTATGCCAATTTTGTGTCCCCCTCGAAAACAAAATCGACGGGTCCGAGCGTTTTTTCAAAAAAGGAATCATCTGCCAGTAAATGCCTCTGTTTCGTTTTCGGTGCGCCACACTGTATAAATGATAAAGTATAGGTCTATGGAGTCGTTTCAGTTACCTTTTAAAAACAATGTTGAAATTTTTTTGACAGGTCATCCACAGGTACCACACTGTTTTGTACCTTTGTCCACATTATGTTATACCTGTGATCAGAGAACAAATTACCTTCGATTAAGAAGAAACAACACAAACGAAAGGAATCTTATTTATTATATGAATTATAAGATGACAAACATGATTACTTTACATTGTGTGTATCAAATTTAACATTAAAGGACATCATATTTTGTTGGCGTTGTGTTGTTCCAACCAAATCTGGTAAAGGCAGTTTTTTTATTATGTCGCCTTCGGAGACACAAGAGACTTCCTTGTCTGAATAGACAAATTTATTGTTTCCAATAACTGTTTTTAAATATTTGACCAATTATTCGTCATCTAAAAACTCAACTACTTGGCAACATAATGTACAATATTCTTTTGACTGGCCAATTTTATGAGAACAAAATCATCTTCTTTTAACTCAGTATTTCTTCACTTACATGTTGCTCTAATGAATAATTTTTATTTTTGTTTACCAGAAATTTTTCTAAATCCTCGTCACTTGAATCCTTTGTTATATTTTCCATCTCTTCATCAGATTCATCTGAACTATCGCAGAGAACCTTCCTTTTGACTGACTTTGGTTTTTTCACCTTACTTTGCAATAGTTCCTCTTTCTTCGGGGTGTCTGTCAAAATTTTTATTTTACCACGCTTTCGTCCCTTTTGAGAAGTCTTTCGAGCTACAACTTTGGGGAATGGGCGCACTACAAACGGGCTTTGAAGTCAGCGTTATTTGACTTGTTGTCATTGGACTGCAGTGGAAGTGCCGGTGTCAAGTTTGATGTTGATAAATTTGCGGATAGTTAAAGGCTTGATGAGCAAGATGTCGTATTAGGATTCTCTTCTGATTCCGGATTTGGGCGATTTGTTACATAGGACGACAGATATTCGTGGTCGCCAAATATATTTTCATTAACAGCAGTAAATGCTTTTGCAAATGCCTTGCCTACGAGTTCAGCTACGTCATACAAGCTTATAGGACATCCAGGATGGGCGATCATCCACTCATTAGCTATGGTGTTATAGTAGGTGTTTTATGGTCCAAAAACAGTCCTGTCAAGAGGATGAGTTCTGTGCGAGGTGTGTGGGGGCAACGTTAATAGCACAATATTATTTTCTTTCGCCAATTCAGTCACGGAATTTGCAATATAGGACTCGTGATTATCGAGTATTAGTAGCACTTTTTCTTGCTCTCTTGGCTTAACATGGGCTATAAAATGCTACTAGTAGTGTAAAAAAACCTTCTCGTTTAACCATCCTGATGGATTTGCGCTTCCAATTGAACCCGGTGGTGCACCATGTAATATGTGGTCCTTGAAAAACACGCGAGACAATATCAACATGGGCGGCATATGGTTACCGATGGCAGTAACCGCAGCAATCAAAGTTACATTGATCCCTCTTTCTTTGGACGTCATACTACTCAGTTGCTTTACATTTTTTAAGGCTATTATCGTAGGTGGGGCATGGACTGAAGAATTCCCGGTTTCATCTAAATTATAGATATTGGCAGGTTAAAACTTATAGCGTGACATTAGTGTTTTAAAATTGTTGAAAAAAGCTTGGATATTTTCTTTGTTAAAACTGGTTGACCTTGCAAGGCTTGTAGCCTCGGGTTTCCTTAACGACAATGATGGATGCCGATTCATGAAGTGTATTAGCCATTCTTTGCCTGCAGTTGCATTTAAAGTCCAATTGTCTGGTGTTTTTATCTTGTTTTCACGTGCGTATTGAAATGCTAAGATTCCTGCATCTTTTTTTGCGTCTTAGACAGCTTTCTGCAAAGAACCTACATCCACTTTGTCTCTTTTTATTACACTTTTTTTTCATGGCATTTTTCCTGTAAAGAAGTTTGGTGTTAGTTTAATTGTTATTTAAGTAAAAAAGCATTAAAATTCAATTTTGTAGAGTTTATTAGCCGAGTGCGGTAAGGTTAGTAAATCACATGAACGATAAAAATTACCTTAATGCCGCGGTGCATATTAAAGAAAAGAGACCACTGAGTTTTCTCTGATTTAAAAATTATTTATTGCCTATGCATTTAAAACACACGTCAGTGCCGATTTTGCCTTACTTTAGTGTCTACTTCCAGTGAAATTACAGATAAATTAGAAAAAGTAAAATGTTTTGTCTTGTTGTACTTTTGGCCATTACCAGTTGTACCTCTGGCCAGGCCAAAGGTACAACAAACGTAATGTCCCAAGGTACAACAATGTTTACGACTACCAAAACAGATTAATTTTTTAAGGTTATGTAAACTTAATGGATTGGTGAACACAAGTTTTAAATAGCAAACATAGTATATTTCTTACCTGGGAAATTATAGATGAAACCAGCCACAACTTTGTAACACACTGACTCTTTATATTCTCGCTAATTATTTACTTTTAACACGAAAAATTCACAAGCCTGACTAAATTCCAAAATATTTATATTTATGAAGCAAAACTATTTTACCGACCTCAAGTGGTCAATAGCAGAACGTTAAAGCACAAATTCTTTCCAACACGGAGAAAACAACAATTTTAACGACAGTGTCCAGAGGTACAAGCGCCAAAGGTACAACACTCTCCCCTACTTATACATAGTGAGGATTGAGGAACTGTACAATCATACTCCTTTCTCGTATGCCCCTTATGTTTTTGACAACACGACATATAGAATATTCATTTCTCAAGACAGTTTAGTTTGCTTCAGATGCAAGAAGCCAGGACACATCGCTTCACAGTGCTCCGAACCACTAGCTCAACTAAACCCCAACCAAAACAATGAAGCATCGGTATCCAGCGCAACAAATATATCCTTGCAAGCATCCAATGACACAAACCCTTCTCAGTGTGAACAAATGTCTATTTCTAATATCCCGGAGATACCGAACAAAGTAGATTCATCAAATAAGGACAGTCACATAATTAATCAACCAAAAAGAAACTTTGATGAAATTATTTCACCTGAAGCAGATCCATCTTCAAAAGAATGTAACACTTTCCACCACCTAAAGTCCAAGCAAAATCTAAAAAAGCTAAAATTAGTTCAGCAAGCACTTCTGAATGCTCATTTTCTCTATTACTTGACCCTGCTAAAAACTTCATAGAAAATCACCCTCTACCTTTCCCTCTAAACGTAGATCAACTTAACATGCTCCTAATGAATATCACGGGGTCAGCAGATCCTATAACCACCATTAAAGAATATACCATAGACCTACCAGCTTTGTCCCATATGCTCAGTCAAGTTTATTCCCATTTAAAGGAAAGATCCATAAAACGTAAATTCACGTCCATAATGAAAAAAATCTATAATTATATTAGAAGTGAGGCATCGGAAGCGGAAAGTGACACATCTCAGTTAAGCCAACATTAATTAAAAACATCCCTTGTTGTCTAGTCCTTTCTGACTCTTTCAGCGCAGTCAAAGCTATGCAAAATGTATACCCTAAACACCCCATTGAGAAAATTATCAGGGCCGAATTAATAAAAGCTCAAGAAAATTTCAGGAGAGTCCACTTCCTATGGATACCATCACATATAGGCATAGAAGGGAATGAAGAATCAGATACTAGTGCGCGTAACGCTATCACCAGTGACACATCAGAAACAGAGTGTCGGAGTATCGCAGGCGATCTAAAAGTTTATTTCAAAAATGAGGTGTTAAGTGCATGGAATCGGGAATGGAATGACTCTAGTTCGAAACTCAGAACCATCAAAAGTGATATCTTTTCATGGAAGTGCACAGCCAGAAGTAGAAGATGCCAAACTATTATTACACGTCTACGACTTGGACACTGTAGGTATACTCATGCCTTTCTCTTCTCAAATAGTGAACCTCCAAAATGCGAAACATGCAATACAGTATAAAGCACTTCTTGATAGACTGTCCTAAATATGTAAATCAAAGACAGTCTTACAATTTGCCAAATAACCTGAAAGCACTCCTCAACAAAAGTTTAGTTCCGAACAATTTATTAGGTTACTTAAAATGTATAAATATGTTACAAAAATTTAACTTAATTAATTGTTACAAATGTTTTATTGTTCACAAATTGTAATTAATTGTTACAATGATTGATTGTTACAAATGTTAAATTTAATATTATTACAAATGTTACAGGAATGTCGCTATAACCTTTGGGTGGGTGCGACATCATTTCTTTAAATAAAAAAAAACGATGTTTTAGTTTTACTCATAATAATTTGTATCTATTGAAATTTTGGAAATTTGTAAAGGGGTTTTATTATTTAGAATGTAAATCACGAGATGTAATTGTATTAATAATAATTACACATTAAATTAAAAAAAAAATTCAGTTCTGTGCCATCTATTCCAGCTGCTTTACCGCTTTTCATTTTTGAAAAGCGGTAAAAAGCGGGCTTTTGTTTAAGTCGCTGTAAAAATTAGTCACAAGTTGTATTATTACATTCCTGTCAGTAATTTTGGTGCTTTCGTTTGTTAGAGCAACGATTTGCTTCTTCCTAACTATTAATAGTTTTCTAATATTCTTATAGTTTTTTCTGTTTTTGATTGCATTTTCTACTAGTCTTTCATTGTATTTTCTTATGTCTTCCTTAAAACTTGTGTTACAAAGTTCCGTGTATTATCTCTGTATGTTGTTACTTACTTTCATTTCTCTGTTTTTTTTTAGCATAATTTTGGTTTTATCAGACAGTTTACTATGTTTATTGTTGTTGTTGCAGGCCTCTATCTAGATTTCTTTTGCACTATCAAGGATGATTTTCATTAATTGAGAGCTGTCGATTTGGTCATGTAATCTGTCATCATTCATCCTTTTGTAGTGATCTTTTGGAGTTTTCTTTTAGATTATTAATATTTATACCAGTTACTGTTGGTTTTGCGATTAATTTTATTCTAACTAGAACAAATTTTGCTCTGATTAGTCTATGGTGGCTACCTGTTTGAAATTTATCGATTACACTGACATTTTTTACTGTAGCAGTCTTGTTGGTTAGAGTGAAGTCAATTTCGTTCTTAGTAATTCCATTTAGAGCTACGCAAATCCATTTTCGGTTCGATATTTTATTAAAGAATATAATTGCAATAGGCATATTTTAGTCTTATGGCAATAGGCATATTAAAATCACTAATTAAATACTTGAAGTGACTTTCATAATTATTTATTGCTTTAGTTATGTAGAGTTTGTCTATTTCTTCGTCAATGTAAGTAATCGTTGGGGCGTTTTTAACAGCCAGCGGCGGTTATATGTCGCTATATAAAGCGTTGTTGTTTTAGTTTGATAGCCTTTTAGACAGCAAATTCTTAGCACCCTCTGCCCTCCTGGTTTAATCCGGAAAACTACCCAGTTCAGGGCAATTTGCGCCTACGGAGAATAAGGGCCATGCTTTGAATGTCTCTTTTATGTTAGGGATTGTGAGGCATTAACCACGATGCCTCAGCGCGGGTTGGTAAGGCGCCGAAACCTGTCTTTTACCCTCCTCCTTCTGCTATATAACGTACTCCCATAATACACCACATATTGGCGGGGATTAGGCGACTTATGTCTTCGTGGACGTAGGAGGTAGGATTCGTTGGAAGAGCTGGCTGACTTTTTAGATTAACTGTTACCCATTTATCACTATCAGTTGGGCATTTAGCGGAGATTTTAATGTTTTGCTCTTTCCAACAAAAAAACATCCCCTCCTTTACTTATACCAATGTTTAATCCCCTATATATATACATATACATATACATATATATATATATATATATATATATATATATATATATATATATATATATATATATATATATATATATATATATATATGGAAAAGGATAATGCGAGTGAATAATAAAAGGAAAAAGTCCTTTTCTAACTTGGCTGCACCGTACTGAAGACGACCAATAGTCAGAAATACGTATATACGGTTGCCTTCCATCGATATACCATTTTTGGTTTTCTGTTTTGCGAGACATGCCATTACTTTTTCCTTATATATATATATATATATATATATATATATATATATATATATATATATATATATATATATATATATATAAACTATTGTGATATTTAAAGTCTTGGTGCGCCAAGCAATAATTAGCTAATTAATTTTTTGGTTAATTAAAATTATTTAAATGATATGATTATGACTCTATCACAATTTTTAATTCTTTTATCTAAGGGTTAAATTCGTGCTTCAATATCTATGCTATTACATGTGAAAGGTAAGGTCCAAAGAATACCGGAATAATAAAAAACACATATGATCTAACACTATATATTGAAATAAAAATAATGAAATAATTCACACTCAAAAGTTTTCAATAAACAAATCTCATATAATGATTCTCAAAATTTTGTTCTACGTACGTGAACAATCAAAATTAATGGTACAAACAATATTAATTGAAATCTCAAAATCCCAAACTATTCTAACTCTCCTAATCAAAATATTTATATCCTTTCTACATTAAGTGTAAAAATTGTGTTATCAATAAAAGGAAAAACTGCAGAAAACAAAAATATCTCTCTCTGATGATGAGTGGTCCAAATCCTTGTTCCTTGTAGACTATATTGTCTCCTCTCAACCGCTCCCTATGTAATCAGCAATCGTACAACAGATTGTTGCAAGTATATCGTCCTTAATGATCTCCTTGAAAAGCACAAATCATTCAAATTATGATAGCCTTTCTCCTCTCGATAAACTGAATCTCTCGTTGGCCCGAGTGAAAAATGACTCTTGGAATATCTTCTCTTTACGATAAACTGAATCTCTCGTTGGCCTGAACAGTGACTCTTGGAATATAAGTAGAGAAATATGACTTACAATATTTGCTGCTTCAGCTTCTGTCAGATACACTAACTCCACAAAAACTCACTAACATTCAACACTACTGCTTGCTACTTCTCGGGAACCGCCAGAGAACAACCACTCTTTGTCTTACAGACTTGGAAAACCAACTGATTATCTTTTCTCTCTCCTAAATCTAGCTAAACTTTCATTCCTACATACCTATCCCACCTTTTTCAATCTCCGCCAATCAAAACTCGTCACAATTCCCCCATTTTTTCATTTCGATAACAAACAAATTTTTACCTATAATTATAAAATTTCCTAAAACTTATTTACAAATAATATTTTTCTATAATTCTTAAAAACTAACAAAAACCTCTTTCTAAAATCTCTTCTATTGTCTCTAATCACTGCATTAATGTATTTGGAAAACCCTGTTCAATTGTCTTTGGATTTCACTTAAAATTATGCGGGTCACTCAAGTATAACAAAGAAATAATTTATGCATAGCTTACATTTTGTTTAATACAGGTAATCCAAGAATTTAAAAACTTTCCTTCTTCGAAATGTTTGTTGGTTATTATCCTACTTATCTGAATTATTTTAATGTTTTTGAACTTTGAAATATTTTAAACAAACCAATATTTTTCTCGATTTTACATATCATAACAATATATATACATATATATATATATATATATATATATATATAAACATATATATATATATATATATATATATATATATATATATATATATATACTAAAAATAGAATACAGTGTAATGTACAAATCAAACTTCCCAAACTTTCAAAACATTCCATATCTTTCTAAAATTAATGTTATTGTTTCCGTAATATCGCATTATTATCATCGTCTATTTTGTGCTTTCCTTTGTGTTATCCCTAAGTTTATATCGTTGAGTAATAATCGACCGATACAACTTACTTTACTGTTCTGTTGACGAATATTTTTTGCTAAACTGGGCAAATAATAAAACGATAGTGATTGTCAAAAACTAGGGCAGCGGAAGTTCATTCAAACTTTGCATATTAAGCTTAAAACTTAAATCAAAGTTGAAGCGTAAATGAGAGTTTTTAATGCGGATGATAATTTTATAGATAAAAAAGAATAATTGTTAAATTATGGGTTTTTCTTGGGGGCGGAATTTAAAATGGGTTTAAACGTGTAATGATAGATGGGGGAATAGTAAATTAGTCAGATTGTGTAAAAAGTTTTTTGTTCGATTAGGTTTTTAGAATAAGCAAAATATCATATATAAAAATTAGTTTTTGGAATACTACGACTCTTCTTCCTAAAGTGCCTATCCGTTCGGGATGTTGGCGATCATCACGGCTATCTTTACTTTGTTTATTGCAGCGCGGAACAGTTCAGTGGTAGTCGTGTTATACCACTTTCGTAAATTTTGAAGCCAGGAAATGCGTCTTCTTCCCGGTCCTCTCTTACCATTTACCTTCCCCTGGAGAATCAGCTGAAGAAGGCCGTAACGTTCTTGATTTCTCATTACGTGTTCTAGATATTCCAACTTTTTAGTTTTGACGGTCATAAGAATTTCACATTCTTTCCCCATTCTACCCAGGACCTCCACATTAGTAACTCTGTCAACCCAGAATATACGTAAGATGCGCCTATAACACCACATTTCGAAAGCTTCAAGCCGATTCATAGTCAGTGTCCACGCCTACATTCCGTAGAGCAGAACTGTGAATATGTAGCAGTTCAATAGACGGCATTTTGTTTTTAATGATATGTCTCGACTGTTGAAAATGGTTCTCATTCTAACGAATGCTGCTTTTGCTTTTATTATTCCCTGTTTAATTTCTGTTGAGTGGTCCCATTGACTATTTAAATTGGTGCCCAGATATGTATATTGCTCGACTCTTTCGATATGCTGTTGGTTGATTGTAAGTTGAGCGTTTAGTATTGGTTTTTTACTAATTGTCATAAATTTGGTTCTCTTTATGTTAAGAGCTAGTCCGTATCTGTTGCTGACTTCTGTTATGCGATTTGTTAATATCTGTAAGTCATTCAGATTATCGGCAAAAACTATAGTGTTATCTGCATATCTAATGTTATTCAACCATTCACCGTTTATTAGTATTCCTTTTGCACAACCGTCTAAAGCTTCCTTAAATACCCATTTAGAATAAATATTGAACAGCAATGGAGACAAAATACAGCCCTGTCGTACTCCACGTTCTATTGCAATTTTATCAGTTAACTTGTCTTGTATTCTGATTCTTTGGCCGTTTGATTGTAGTAAATGTTTCTGATAATTCTAAGATCTTTGTTGTCAATTCCAATTTCTTGTATTAGAGTTATTAATTTGTCATGTTTTACTCTGTCAAATGCCTTCAGGTAATCTATTAAGCATACGTATATGTCACAATTCACATCTCTGCATCTCTAAAATAGCACCTGTACAGCAAAAAGGGCCTCCCGTGTTCCCAGAGCATCACAAAATCCGAATTGTGTTCTTGTTAGTTGTTCCTTAATACTACGACTAGAAACTAAAAAGATATGCATACAATATGCATTTTAAAACAGGCTGAATATGCTCAAATATGCACATTTATAATTTAGATGTAACCACCTATTTTTATAAAAATAATTTTAAAGTATAGGTTTATGACCGTCAAAACAGGTGGCGCCTCTGTACGCTAACCACTGCAGTGGGAAACTTTTAAGAGGCATTCGTTGGTTTTTCCGCATTTTTGTATTCCATTACAGCACCGTGGCGTCAATTTCTAATTTCAAAGAAAATTCCTTTTCTTTTTTTGCTGTCTCTAATTTTTATTTTGTATCTTTGCTTCCTTGGACGTCAGCGCTGCATCTCTATATATATATATATATATATATATATATATATATATATATATATATATATATATATATATATGTATATATATATATATATAAATACGTTAATATATAATATATATATATATATATATATATATTCTACCGTTTTTTTTACATCTGAGTGTACCCTTTGCTTGCAGTATTTTCAATTTGTCTTCCCAGCTCTTATTATACATTTTTTGTATGTCTTCTCCCACCCCCAATTTCTGAATATGATTAATATTGCGTTTTATCTTTATCAATCTTCTCCAATTTATTCTTCGTGAGTGTCAATGTTTTTTGGGTTCTTTGTATTCTTTCTTTCAATGTTCAATTCACAAGTCAATGTGATGTTTGGTGGAAATGGCGTGTTGTGCAAGGGCACAAGAAGGTTCGGAAAGTCTAAACTCACTTTTATGTGAAGTTATACATCCTAGAAGCGACCGGCTGCCAATGTAGCAAGAAGTTTCATTCAGAACAGGGAAAATAGGGTATCTGAGAACAATTACCTTATGACCAATTCCCCGTTAACACCAGAACGAGCCACAAAATATGTTTCTCTTCCCTATTTACCACAAATCACGAACAAGCTTACTAAACTATTCAAAAACTTACTGATAAAGCTTTAGAAATATAAAGGGAAACGTCTTCTATTAAATCAATGAAGTAGCTGACTTCTTTTTTATTTGCCAACCTAAATGACCGATTAAACCTTTGCATTCACTAGTTTTACTACTACTATATTTACTATTAATATATATATATATATATATATATATATATATATATATATATATATATATATATCCCTTTAAATCTATATCTCACCCACTAATTTTCACTTAATGCCTTCAGGGTTATATGCAGCTGCGTGTATGTTATCAATAAAACTACAGCTCTAACCTAGAGATTCTTTGAAGTGTTCATATATTCAAGCCCGGAACTGTTTGGTTATCCTTTACGCCAATCCTGTCAAAGCCCAATTCCAGCCACGTGTTTATCTAAAATTGATATCAAATTTTAATTTTCAGTACGTCAAGCTATCCTCCAAGCCTTAACTTATACAGTTTAGAAATATTACATTCGCCTCATTTACATTTTTTTCTTTGATGCCACGCGTTGGTCTTTCTACTTTGTTTCGAAAAATAAAACCTGTTGAAAGCGTTTCCTCTCGTTCGTTTTATTAGCACACGGTCCCTAAAATGCGTAGGTGGATTCGATGTCAAATATTTCATCGTAAATTACCTTTTTTATTTTTCCTGTATTCCATCAACTAATGACGACGACGATTACATGTTATTTTATTGATTTTATTATAAACAATAATTGAAGACATGAGTTGATAAAGGTGCTATGTCCATTTTTTTCAAAAAATGACTTATTTGTATATTTGGTTACCTAAAGTCGTAATACAACTTCTGAATAACTCAAGATTCTTAAATTGTTAATAATAAGGATTATTTTAATTGATAAAGGTACTATGTCCTATGACTAAGTACCCTTTTTTATTAGATAAAGGTGCTATGTCCATATTTAAGGACATAGCACCTTTATCCACTAGATAGTGGGAAAGTTTTATTTACATGGTAGGTGCCATGTGACATTTTAAGGTTATGTTTGTTGTTTATCATATCTTTCAACCTGGGTTCGAGAAGTAAAAGAATGTTAGAATTAGTAAAAAATAAGAAAATTTGTGTTTCAAATAAAGGTAAGTCTGAATAGAGAATTTTTTTCTAGATAGAATCTGTATTTTGTACTTCTCTAGAGGTCAATACCAATGCGGTGATTTTGGAGCAGCCAAGCACTAGTGGACTTCAAAAGAAGGTCAACTCTAAAGCAGGTAAGCATATTTAAAAAATTTTTACTTCCTTTATTAATTAATCATCTCTTTTTAATAACAATTTACTCCCTCTGCAATTCAATTTTTTATTTAAAAAAATATAGATATAATATACATTACTTGAGTTATTATTACATACATACCTACCTATGTACATAAATTAAATTTTTAGACTATATGGATAATTGTACTGATGAAAGTGTTACATCAGGCAGCGAATATTCCCCTTGCAGTGAAGAAGATTCAGAAGAGGATTCTGATAACTCAAATATTTCTTATTCGACGAGTCTCATAAACAAATATCTGGATGTTGATAGAGTCAAACGTAAAATGTTTTCTGATAACCAAGAAATTAAAAAGGTAAAGCTAAAAAAAGTTAAGATTAAGAAATAAAAATAGAAATTAGAAATAAGTATAAATTTAATAAATAACTAAGATATTTTTAAGGTTCCGACAAACAGCAGGGAAACCCCGGATAGGATTGACGAAGTTCAGGAGGAAATACCTCGGGAAATACGTATAGAAGACCATAACCAGCAATTCCATGTTACTGCCGATGAAATAAGTAGAAAAGAAATTGTTAAACCAGTTTTAAAAATAACTAAAAAAAGAGTCCGGAAATCTGATAATTGAAAACGAAATAAAGCTGCAAGGTTAAGACAACAAGGTAAAAAATATATTTCTCAAAAGACTGGTAAAGTGATGGAAGAAAAAACAGTTAAAAGAGATTTACTGTGTAAAGAAAAATGTAGACTAAACTGTACTGAGAAGTTTAGTATTGCAAGCGAAACGAAAGCTTACAGCTTTAAATATTTTATTACGTGTGATAAAGAAAATACACTAGTGTGTAAAGATGCTTTCTGCTCTTTATACCGAATTGGACGAAAAAAAGTTGTTAAAGCTCAAAATGACTTAAAATCTGGCCAGGTAATGCCCTCACCACATAAGCAGGGGCATCACAAAAATCCAAAAAAAATATCCGATGAAGTAATAAACTGCATTGAAAATCATATCAAGCAGTTTCCTTCAGAAGAATCACATTATTCTAGGACTAAAAACCCACATAAAAAATACCTTTCCCCTTTACTAAATATTAACCGACTTCATCAACTGTATATAGAGGATTGTCAAACAAAAAAGCTCAAAACTAAATATTTCGTAAAGGCCTCTTTTTACAGACATATATTTGAAACAAGGTTTAACTTATCTTGTGGTGTACCAAAAAGTGATACTTGCAGTTTATGCGATGCTGGAGAGAACTCTTTAGAGCACTCGAATAATTTTCAACTTGCTTTTGCGCAGCAGAAAGTTGACCGCGAAGCAGTAAAAATTTCCTAAGAAAAATGTTACATAACAATGGATCTTCAACAAACGATTCCTTTGCCAAAGCTATCAACGTCAAAATCTTTTTACTTAGGACAAATGTGGCTATACAACTTTGTGAGTCCACTGTTTAACCAGTTCTGGTCATAAGTCCTATTTTTTTACATGGACTGAGGATATTGCCAATAGGGGAAGTAATAAAATAGCAAGTTGTTTGCTACGATTTTGTCTGCTGCTTAAAGAAGAAAATCCCTAAAATGATCATTTAATAATTTGGTCAGATCAATGTGGGGGACAAAACAAAAACTTCTCCATTATTAACCTTTTTCAATACCTAATATTAAATAAAATATTTAAGATCATTGACCATAAATTTCCCGAAGTTGGTCACAGTTACCTTGACTCTGACAGAGACTTTGGAAGAATAGAAAAGGTTCTTAGAGAACATCAGAATATTTATATACCAGACCAATATCGGGAAATTATTAGATCTGCGACTACCAAACAAAGTGTATGCCTTAACATGGAACATTTTTTTTATTGCTTTGAAACTCTACCTGCAAAACTTCATTTAAACAAAAGACTCACTAATAGTCTTGACCAAAAAATAAATTTTCGAGATAAAGTGAAGTGGCTAAGAGTAAGTTGTTTTGGAAAATACTTTTACAAAACTAGTTTAGATCCGTTTACCCCATTTATAGAAGTTGACTTACAAAAAAAAGAGAACTGATAGTACAAAGTAATCAAGTTGTTTTACAAAAGTTACCTAAATGCGGTGGTTTGACTTCTGAAAAAATTTCAAATCTACAAGATCAACTTACGTTTATTCCAGCAGAGTATAAATGGTATTATGATATTGTTTTAGAAGAATGTTTGAAAAACCCTAAGAAAAAACGTAATGCATGTTAAATTTAAATGTTTCTGTGTCTTTGTTTATAAATTTTTAATGTATCTTACTTTGCTTTTGTTAATCTGCAAATAAAATTTAATTTCCAGATTATTTAATAGTTTTTTTTATTATTTTTTTAAAATTTAAATACAACATAGGTGACATAACACCTTTCTCTACTCAAGTTTATACCAATATCTGCATAAAATGTTGGTTGATTAAGGTGCTCTGTCCATTAAAATTAAAAAAGTTTAAATTCTAGAAAAACAAAAAATATTATATAAAAAAGTACAAAACGATTCTAATCTAATAAGATATTGGTAATTTTTATAAAATTTATTAAAAAATATATATAAGTGAAAACGCGTTTCCTTCAATTACTCAATATCTGAAAAAGTGGACATGGCACCTTTATCATCTCATGTCTTCAATTATGTTCCATTTCAAAATAGTTACATTTTTCATAATTTTGTCGATTATTTGTAGAGCAGTATATATATATATATATATATATATATATATATATATATATATATATATATATATATATATATATATAATTGTTGCCATTCAAGTTGCCCTCAATGAAAAAGGAACCAATGATATTGTTTCCTACAATCCCTGCAAAACATTAACCTTTTGAGGGTACTGAGTGTGTTCTTCTCTCATCCGGTGAGGATTTTCCGTAGCCCAGTAGCGACAATTTTGCCGATTAGCATGACCGTTAAGTGAAAAAGTACACTCATCAGAAAACATAACGTCTTCTAATTTGATAATATTGTTATCCAACATGTCCATCATTTGCTCACAAAAAAAGTTTTTCTATCAAAATCGTCTTCCATGAGCTCCTGAGAAGGTAATATCTTATAGGGATGCAATTTATTTTCTATTAATATGTTTACTATCTATGTATGGCTAGCATTGAATGTAGTGGATGCCTGTCTACTCGATGTATGTTTATTTTCCTGAAACTCAAGCAACACATTTAATTTGAGTTCATCACTCATTGGCAGCTGCTTTTTTTAACTGCCTTACATGACCAAACTCGCGAAACTGCTTCTCTATTTTACTTAAGTATTGTTTCTTGGGATATAGGCGGTAAATTAGGAAATTTCTCATGAAATAGGCGAGTTACTTCCTGTTGTGTTCGGGTGTTATCTCCGTAACCAATCATTTGTAAAACTGTTATTTTATGCATTTCCGTTAATCTAACCATTTTTCAGAATTGAATTGAACGAACTTTTTACTTAAATTAAAATACTGACAACTTAAATAAAATAATTTACTAATGCGTGTTAAAATAACGTTGCCACGGAAATTCTTTAAAGTTTTTTAACGGTTACCATCTAAAAACCACATTGCTATGGTTTTTGTTCACTTTCTCATTATCAAAACCTAAACGGGAAATATGTTTTGAGTATATTTTAGCGAATTTCGGTAACCACATGATTTTAATTTATTTTATTTTAATTAATCTTAATAAACTTGAAAGCGACAACATTTTTGAAAGGAGAATGTAAAGACCTTTCAAACGATATATCACAAGCCTATACTTCCTATTTTAAAAATTGGGGGTTGTACCTGTCATTCTAAGGGGGTTAGAGGTAGGGGTTGCATTTTTACGTTAAAGAATGTCAAGTTATAATTTAAATTTGACGTGTTTTGGGATTTTTTATAAATATGTACAGTAACCTAAATAATGAATTTATTCCATTTGGCTTTTACACACTGTATGTTAAAAACATACATCTCTGCGACATTTGAATTTCTCTCGACAAAGTTGTATAATCATTTAAATTACAACTGCCAATTGTAACTTCCTTCTTTGTACTATAATTTTCCATGTTCCGCTTGTCCGTCCAGAAAGTCTCAACTTCTTGAAATTTACCAGTTAATGTATTAGGTCGAAGACTGGGCTTGCGTTTGTGTCTGAAATGTATAAGGAAAACATCTACCAAAAGTATCTTATAAAGTAGAGGAGATTAAAATTTTGGTTTTTTAAAAAATTACAAAACTAAAATACTCTCTAACTTTTAAGTAAGATAATGGATCATTTTTATGTTCTGTGGATACACTGTATAGCGATTTTTTTTTATGACCAATTGACTTTCTTATGACAAATTGAAACGAATAAAACGTTTGTAATATATGTACATTATTTTCTGATCATAAATCATGTTGCATTTAAGCTATTTTTATACTACAATATAACAAATATTTATTGATTGTGCCGCATACGGCGAGTAATAATTTTCTTGTGACATAAATATCAGCACAAATTACAAAAACACTTCATTTTCAACGACATATTAATTGATTTTCCAGTAAAATTAAAATTAACTTTACAATCGATGTAATTTAAACTCGGTTCGCTATTCCCAGTCCTAACTGTCTAGTGAATTTAGTAATTATTTTTTTGCGAAGTTAGTTACTTTTTGACAGACTAAAAGTGGCTGGAAATTACTATACAACCAAGCACACGTACTCATAGCCAATATTAATAGTAAACAAACTAAATAGTAAATAAAATAGAACTTTGCGAATTACTGACAATAAATATTTATTTATCTGCACCATATAATAAATATTTATGTTAAATTATAACAACTAAAATATATTTTTTTAAATATATACTTCCTAAAATTTGATGTGTTTAGTATACACTTCCACTATTTAGAATAATTCTTCTTTTTTTAAACAAAGTAGTATGCAATGGTAGGATACTTTAGCTATTAATACTGAGAAGTAGGAATTGTTGTGTTGTAGGTTTCCGACAATGAATCTGTCAAAATATGCCCGAGTTAAGCGAATGGAGTTTATCAATATTAAATAAAAATTATACATACTCAAATTTAATACAATAACTTCAATCTGAATATATATTTTTATATACGATGAGTAAAAACGCTATTTAACTTATTGTACCTTTAATGTACTGAACACATTATACAGCAATCCAAAAAATGGTAACCAGATCAAATTTCGTTCGAGTGGTTAGTTATTCCCACATTGTCTTAGAATAATAGTCTACCTTTCTACAACTAATGCGGCTTTGGGTTTATAGCAGGATAGTCTGTTATCTCTTGAACCTACAGTAAACAAGGAATGTAACAGTACAGTAATTTTACAGCTCGATGATCTTTTTTTTTTTAATTGCCGCATTGCTAGATTCCAGTACGAGCCTAAGAAGGTATCTATTGAATTCTGAAAGGCAACGGTAGGGGAATCCGTTTTGGACATCTACGCCACGGAATAAGACACCATGGCATCTTTTGGGTAAGTATAATACTAGGTCAGAAAATCCCAAGATAGTGCCGAATTAACCGTGTTCCGGTTAAAACCTTAACCACCATTTCAGAGAGGTGGTATTGCCACTCAATGTACAACTAAAAGAAAAAACTAAAAATTTATAAATAACCATACCTATTAACTTCTACACCTTTCACCATAGAGCAAAAAGAGGATTTTTCCCGGCTCCCTTTGAGATCTAACACCTCAGTTTTCTGAGCCACTAGCTGTAGATCGTTCTCTCTGATCCACCTACTATTGATTTTTTTTTTAGGTTTTAAAAGAGAAAATTTTGTATTACAAGCATTGTATGATGAAAATGTTACTGAAATGGAGTCGGAAGATGGGTTTGAGGCAGAGCCTGGAACTTACGCAGGATTTATTTTTAGTGAGCATGAAACTGACACCGATTAAAACGATGTTACATAACCTGACAATATACGAAAACAGCAATTTTACATTTGACAGAATATTGTTTTACTATGAAAAGATAAAACCAAATGGCAAAATCATGTTCCTCCTCGTAATTTCAGAACCCGCCAAGAGAATATAACCACCATATGAGAGTTGGATGTACATGTTTGGTAATATTGTAGTAGTCTGGGCGGGATCTGTTTTAGATTGGAAATATATATTTTCGATCTCATGCCGTCATTAGCCCAAAATTCTGAGTTTTCCCTACCTCCATATTGAACATCATCTAAATAAAGTAACCCTATAAAAGGGTCAATTTCCTTAGAATTTGTTAGTTCCTTATCATATTTAGATTTTGTCTTGAATTTTTTGAATATTTACATTTGAATTTTCAACTATAATATCTATAGACTAGGCGGGATCTGTAGAAATTCAGACCATAATGGACATTTTCCATAGGAAGCTATTTTTTTATTGGAATCCCTTCAGGATGTGCCCAATATCGATAATTACGATATGCGCCAGTCGCAAACCCTGTGCTAAATTTTTTATTTAACAAAATCTGAAAACAATTGAAAATTTCTCATTTTTTTGCTCCTATTTTCGTTTATAATTCGGAAAATATTAATCCTAGAGAAAACATTATAATAAGTTAAAAGTTTCGTTATTCAATTTTACAGAATATTTTGTTAGTTAGAAATTGAAAATTTAATGTTTATTGTTGAAAAAATAGCAATAATTGGAAAAAAAGTACAAAAAAATGAAGTTAATCCTTTAAATGTTTTCGACTTTCTAAACTTGACTTACAAGCTCCATATTCTGCCTAGAAAAACCTATTAATATGTTTAAAACGTGTGCTAAATTTTGTTAAGATCTGTCGGATAGGTTTTGCATAATAATTTTGCAACCCAGCCTACTCGAAAAAAATCGCAAATTTTCAAATTTATAGTAGGCCCTAAATAAGGCCCTCAGATAGTTGCAAATTTTTTTACACATAAAAGAAGACTTAAATTTTCAAACGCTTTTTGTAAAATTCAAATCGGTTCACTAGGAGAGCCTAGAAAATTTTTTAAAGTTTTAAACATTTTTTATATATATTAGAACTTTACGAGCTTTAAACATATCAATTTCAAAATTTATACACTTAAAGAACATTAAAAGACGCTTCTTAAAAAAAAAAAGATATATTCGGGCCACTCAAAGTGCGATTATACATTGAATAAAATTCGCTACTTGTGCTTTAAAAAAGGTTGCAAAAATAAAATTTTTAATTGTCCATGCTGCCACCAACACAATCTGCAGCTGAGCAACACTCGCTTCGTGTATATTTTCAAGTACAGCAGTGGCTTGGAAATAACCTGAATGCTACTGAGTGGGAGTGGGAACTAACTTAAAATGGTCTTGAGCCAATGCAAACTGAGCAGGTATTACTACCTGACTCATTATTCAGAAATATTAGTTGCAAATGTAAAAAACTTTGTACAAAAACATGCAGTTGTATCAAACATGGTCTCAAATGTTCTGACTATTGTCTTCACTGCAATGGTCAGACATGTAAAAATATTGAACACAGTAAAATATTGGAAGAAGTTGAACGAGATATGGATATGGAGTCGATGGATTCCTTAGATTTTCTAGAGGCACAAGATAAAGCTACACATGAAGGAGAATGAAAATTAAATTTACAGATCGAGGATGAAGATATTGAAATAGAAAATGAAGGTTTTGAGGAAGAAATAAAACCTGAAGATTCTTGTCGTTCAAAAAAAAAAAAAGAAAAAGACTTAAAAACAATTATTGAAGAGTCAAAATAAAGTTTATTTATGAAAAAAAAAAATTTTTCGTTTGCTTTTGTTTTAACAATTTAAATTATTTATTAACAATTTATAAATACATATTTGTTTATTAAAAGTAACAATTTACTTCAATGTATAAATTGCAAGCTCAAAAAATATGCATGAAGAAAAAATGCAATTATGTACTTGTTTAACATACAATTGTTTATTGCAAATTTCCCAATTTGCAATTAAAAATGGTATTTGAAAATATAATATTTGAAATCCTTGTCGTCCGAGACATCGATTCATAAAAAAGAGCAAAATTGGTTAACAAGAAGCCGAGATAATGCAATTTTTAGCGCGCGCTATGATTTTGAACTCGCCGATTCACATTTCGAGTGAATGTCCCCCACCACCACCTCTCATGCATTCCGAGCGACATTTTACGCAAAAACGGTTTTTTATTTGTCTTTTTTATAGATGTTGCCGTGAAACGCATTACTTAAAACTTTTTATATAAAAAGTACTTGAGGGTATTTGTTTAAAAACGAGCCCTCTATCACTTATGGTTACACGGCAAATGTATGCCAACTTTGACCTTCAATATCTCGGCAACCAATAAGCCGAATGTATCTTTTTTTATTTTAAGTAGCGTCTTTTAATGTTCTTTAAGTGTATAAATTTTGAAATTGATATGTTTAAAGCTCGTAAAGTTATTCAATTTGTTTATAAGCCTAAAAAATGTTTAAAACTTTAAAAAATGTTCTAGGCTCTCCTAGTTAACCGATTTGAATTTTACAAAAAGCGTTTGAAAGCTTGAGCCTTCCTTTATATGTAAAAACATTTACAACTATCTGAGAGCCTTATTTAGGGCGTACTATAAATTTGAAAATTTGCGATTTTTTTCCAGTAGGCTGGATTGCAAAATTATTATGCAAAACCTATCCAACCGATCTTAACAAAATTTAGCACACGTTTTAAAAATATTAAAAAGTTTTTCTAGGCGGAATATGGAGCTTGTACGTCAAGTTTAAAAAGTCGGTCGAAAATATTTAAAGGATTAACTTTTTTTTTTGTAATTTTTTTTTCCCAATTATTGCTATTTTTTCAACATTAATCATTAAATTTTCAATTTCTAGCTAACGAAATATTGTGTAAAATTGAATAACGAAATTTTTAACTTCCTATAATTTTTTCTCTAGGATCAATATTTTTCGAATTATAAACGAATATAGGAGCAAAAAATGAGAAATTTTCAATTGTTTTCAGATTTTGTTAAATAAAAAATTTAGCACAGGGTTTGCGACTGGCGCATATCGTGATTATCGATATTGGGCACATCCTGAAGGGATTCCAGCAAAAAAATAGCTTCCTATGGAAAATGTCCATTATGGTCTGAATTTCTACAGATCCCGCCTAGTCTATAGATATTATAGTTGAAAATTCAAATGTAAGTATACAAAAAATTCAAGACAAAATCTAAATATGATAAGGAACTAACAAATTCTAAGGAAATTGACCCTTTTATAGGGTTACTTTATTTAGCTGATGTTCAATATGGAGGTAGGGAAAACTCAGAATTTTGGGCTAATGACGGCATGAGATCGAAAATATTTACAGTCGCACTGTCTCAGAGAAGATTTGAATTTCTAGTAAAATCATTACGATTTGATAATGTCAACACTAGGGAGGAAAGGAGGCAAGAAGATAAGCTGGCTCCAATTCGACAAATGATGGATACCTTTGTACAAAACTCTAAAGTGCATTATTCAGTAGGAAATATGTTACGCTTGACGAAATGCTGCTTGCATTTAGTGGAAGGTGCATGTTTAAAATGTACAGGCCAAAAAAAACCTAATACGTATGGGTTCAAAATGATTGCTACAGTTAATGCTCACACATTTCACACGCATCATTTAGAATTGTACGCAGGAACGCAGATGGACAATATAAAACAAATAACTCAACTGCTGTTGTAACAGAAAGAATGGTGCAACATTTATCTCAGTCTGGTAGAAACGTTACTATTGATCGTTGGTTTACCAGTAACAATATTGTAACACATTTACTGAATGAACACAGGTCAACAGTAGTAGAAACAATTATGGCTACTAGAAGAAGATTACCTAAAGAACGAACAAATATAAAAAGCAGACAGGTATATTCTTCAATGTTTGCATATGGTAAAAAAACGACGCTTGGTTCTTACGTCCCAAAAAAATAAAAATGTTTTGTTCGTTTCTAGTATGCACAGGGATGACAGAATTGATGAAAGCACTGGTGGTCTCTCTAAGCCAGATATGATTACATTCTACAATTCTACTACAAGTGAAGTAGATGTGGTAGACCGTATGATTACATCCTTACAAGAGGGACAAGAAGGTGGTCAATGGTCATTTTCTATGGCTTGGCTAAAATTGCAGCTATAAAATTTATTTATTACATACAGATATATACAAATGCAGAATTTTAGTGTTCTCGTCGATTGTTTCTGAAGTGAACATCATGGTGATTTGCTGCAAAATTTTCTAGAATTAAGAAATCGACGGGGCTTGAACTAGCCCCAGGAAAGCAAGGATGGTGTAAGTATTATATAAAAAAAAAAGAAAAACTAGGTATTTTTGCCAATTGTACAAAAACTGGGTATATATGGAATATATAAAAGCATGTTGTGTCGATTGTTGTAGAAACAATATTAACATAATTTAACCCCCTCTATTTTCTGTTTCCAATTTTAATTTTGGATATTTAGTTTTTACTTGTATCACTCTAAGTATATCATCATCATCCAGCCCCATTTTCACATCCATTGTTGGATAAAGGCCTCCTCCAAACGTCTCCAGTTCTCTCTATCTCTAGCTGCTGCAATCCAGTTTGTTTCTATTCTCCTTAGGTCGTCGGTCCTTCGGGTGGGTGGTCTGCCTCGACTTCGCTTGTCGGTTCTTGGTCTCCACTCCAATAATCTCTTCGGTTATCTTCCGTCTTTCATTCTAGCAACATGTCCAGCCCACCTCCACTTTTGTTTATTGATTCGCAGTATAATATCGTCTACGCCAGTTCGTCGGCGTATCTCCTCATTTCTCACGCGATCTTTCAAGGTCAGGCCCAGCATTGATCTCTTTGTGTTACCCTCAGTTTTTCGGCAGTAGCTTTCGTTAAAGTTAGGGTCTCTGCTCCGTAGGTCAAGACTGGTAAGATGCATTGGTTAAATGCCTTCCTTTTCAGGTGAATTGGGGTATTTGTTTTAAAAATGTCTCTCATCCTTCCATATGCCGCCCATCCCAACGTGATTCGTCTATTTAGCTCGCAGGTTTGGTTGTCTCTGGTTATTCTGATTTCATGACCCAAGTATGTGTATTTATTGATTATCTAAGTATATAGTGTAATAATATTGTTTTCTTTTTGTATTTTGCCTTAAGTAAGATAGTTTCCTTAAAATGTCAAAAAAAAATTAATGAGAAAATAAAAATTTGGTCCTGATAGACCCCATCCGTGGATTTGTGTCACAAGAAAGTCATCCGTGGAAAGGAGGGTTAAAAGTAATTTATGTAAACTCATCTTCTAAGGTATTGCTTTAAAACATCAATGATATCATCTAAATTTTCAATTTTAAAGTGATTTTTATTTTAATTAATTTTTGCAGGATTTCCATAATAATAATAATAATAATAAAGGTCTTTATTTTTCCTTCAAATTCATACAATACACAAAATATATAATTTATATATGCATAAAATACAATAAGAAAGAAAAAATGCCGAAGATCAGTTGGTGCTGATTTCAAGAAATCAGTACCTCTGCTTTTCATCTTAAGCAAGAGAGAAAAAAAAATATAATATATTTTTTTGCATGTTATGTAACAATCAATTAAAAACCATAACCAATAGAAACATTTAAATATTGTACAAAAAGTATCACACAGTTTATACATACTTCATAACAGGTCATCAAATAGTTGCACATGTGTTACTCACTTAGCAATTTAGATTTAAGAGATTTCTTAAAAGATATAATCGATTTTAATTTTAATTCTTTAGCTAATCCATTATATACTTTTGATATTTGATATGTAAATGAATTTTTGAATTGTTCTGTACGATGTGGCGGAGCTGTAATTGTATTTTTATATCTTGTATTAACGTTATGTATGTCAGTTCTGTATATAATTTTTTTAAAAAGATATGCTGGTAGAGAGTTTTTGATAATTTTGTGAAAAAGACAAGCAGCATGTAGAAATCTTCTCTTTTCCATGTTCAACCATTTAACATGTTTTAATTTGTGAGAAATAGGCTGGTGTCTTCTTACACCACAGATCAGACGAAGACACGAATTTTGAACCACTTGAATTCTTCTCCTGTCATCTGAACTAATACAAGGCCCATACACAACATCTCCATAGTTAAATTTTGATAGTACCAGACTTTCGCACAATATTCTTTTTACTTTGTATGACAGATAGCGGCGATTATGGTAAATTGTTCTTAGACTAAGAAATGCTTTACTCACACAGGTGTTAATATGTTTTGTAAATTTGAGGTGATTATCTAAAGTTAAACCTAGATTTTTTGCACTAGTTACAGGTTTAATGGTTTCATTATTAACAACTATTTCAATGATGTTACTCATTTTCAAACACACCCTGTTTGGACCAAAAACCACCAGATTAGTTTTTTTAGAATTTATATTTAATGCATGATTTCCTGCCCAAGCAATCAATGATTTAATATCTTGATTAACAATCTCAATAGCACTTGCTCTGTCAACTGGGTAAAATGAGTGGTAAATTTGTGTATCATCTGCATAGAGATGAAATTTACAGGTATTCAAGGAGGTACCAATATTGGTGGTGTATAAAGTAAATAAGATTGGACCTAAGATTGAGCCCTGAGGTACACCTGACAAAATGTTTAGAAAATCAGAGATTCTTTCGTCTACTTTGACGCTCTGTTTCCTGTGATGCAAGTATGACTTAACCATATTCAATGCATCTATGGAAAAGCCGATTGACTTCAAAATTGCACAGAGTAGTGAATGATTGAGAGTGTCGAATGCCTTAGAGAAATCGATCAAAACTAAAATGGTAACCTTACCCACATCTCTTTCTCTCAAAATGTCATCAGTTATTTTAAGGAGTGCTGTTTCACAGTTGTGAAATGGCCTAAACCCGGACTGAAAATCAGTTAAGATATTATTGTTAGAAATATAATCACCAAGCTGCATTTGCATAATGCGTTCTAACACTTTTGATAAAGTAGGCAGAATACTAATAGGTCTAAGATCCTTATATTCGGTTGGATTGTTACATTTAGGTATGGGTCTAATTAATGCTTTTTTCCATTCATCTGGAAAATAGTTACTTGAGAGGCAACAATTCATTATATGCGTTATATAAGGAATGATTAATGGGCAACATTGAAGCAACATTTTTAAGTTTAAACCGTCTGAACCTAGAGCATTAGATTTAATAGTATATAACAATTTTTGCACTAGATCACAAGATACTGGAGTAAAGGTAAATTGTTCGCGATTAGGTACAGTATTTAAATAATTGTCAATTGTATTTTGATTGATTGTTAGATGTGGGATGCAAGATGTGTAGTACTGATTAATCTCATAGGGTTCTTTTAATGTTTCTGGAATCGTGTGTTCTGTCTTACCAATATTAATGAGTTGTAAATTTTTCCAAGTATTTTTTATCCCACCCACATGAAGTTTGTGTTGAAAGAAAGCTTTTTTTTCATTCTCACATGCTAATGTTGTATAATTTCTAATCATTTTGTAGTAGGTAAGGTGAGCTACCTCCTTAGTTTTCTGCCACTTTTTTTTAGCCTGATCTCTTAGTGACATAAGAAGTTTCACATTATCTGTTAGCCAAGGATTATAATTTTTAGTGACTTTAATCTTTTTAAAAGGAGCATGTTTGTCGAAGAGAGCCAAAATGGAGCTGCTTAAGAATTTTACTTTATCATTGATGTTTTCAATGTGATAGATGTTGGCAAACAAAGTACAGTTTAAATCAAGTAAAAAAAGATTTACATCAAAGTGTTTGAAATTTCTAACAGTCTTAAAAATTGGGCCTGGTTTTTCTGGGAAGATATTGACGTCACAATAAATAAGCTCATGGTCTGTTATGTGGTCAAGAGAACACACACCAAAGGAGCTTATTCTATTTTTGTTTGAGACAATTATATAATCAATCAGAGTCTGCGATGTAGGGGTTATATGAGTTGGCCCATCAATAATCTGTACCAAATTAAAACTGTCAAGTAAGTCATTAATTTTATGAGCTGGATTCAGATGTGGATTGAGTAAGTCAACATTAAAATCACCCAAACAAAAAATTTCATCACAATCTGTAACCATATCAGCAAGAGATTTTTCAAAAAATTCAATAAAAGTATTAATTATGTAGTCTGGTGGTTTATAGACTACACCTATACCAATCAACAAGTCATTAATTTTTATTTTGATCCACATTTGTTCTATGTGACTGTCAAATTTAAATTCAGAAAATTGATAATTATTTTTTATATACATACAAACTCCTCCACCTCGACAGTTGGCTATTCTGTCCTGACGAATTAAATTGTAACCATAAATTTGTACAGCGTTATTTGGTATTATTGGCTTGAGCCATGTCTCAGAGACACAAAATATATCAAATTGTTTATCAATAACATAATTAGCTAAATCAACTATTTTAGGAAATAAAGAACGAATATTAACATGTGCAACTTTTAATCTACCTGTTATATCTTTCTTCAAAAATTTCCACCTCCATTGCCTAAATATTCTTGATATCGATTCATATGGAATCTTTTTACACCAACTCCAACGGGCCAGAAATCCGATTTATACATATCATCCTTCTTGTTGAGGGGAGCCGATACCACAAATCGCTTTAGCATGTTTTCTTGGCTGGGTAGCTCTTTAACCATAATAGATTTCTCTTCCATTCCGCGTTTGTCTCGTAAAAATGTACGAATATCTTCTTCTGTCGATGTCCTCCTAATTCTGTATATGTATAACCAAACTTTACTCTCCTCTCCCTTAAAACCACTACCACTATCATCGTGAGCTATTTCTGCCGTGCCAATATTTCTTCTAGATTTTCGTAGTTTAGTCTTTCTCTTCACAACCTCAGTGTAGCTGTCATTCTCGTCTAGTGAAACTTTATCAATTTCAGCATCAATCTTCAAACCTGTTTCCGTAACTGGGCCATCACAACAAGTTTTGTTTATTTGCTTCTGAATTTGTTTATTTTTACTGTATTTACCATTGCCGTCTGTCAACGGAGTAGGAGACAGTTTTGGTTCATATGAACTACTGTCCGTTCCGACTACGTCACGATATAATCGAATCATCGGCGAAGGTTGTGCGACATGTATGTTCTGTGGTATATCCATATATTTGGGTAGTTCACTTTCACTATTGGCATGACCTTGATGGGAACTGTTTACAGTCGATTGTTTGTTAGGTTTTACACTTTTTTCAGATATCTTTGTTTCTAAAAAACTTACTCTTTGTAATAATAATCCATTGTTTTCTTTTAAAATGCTGTTTTTGTCCTCCATTTCCTTGATAAGTCTTTTTAGTAACCCATTTTCTAACTTAAGCATTTCTGTATCAGCTGTTGATTTAACTACATTCAGGTTATGTTCACCATTCTCACAGCACTTTATTAAATTTTTCTCACAAACTTCAAAACCAGCCCTTTTTGCACAGCTGGGATGAAACACATTGAAACACCATTTACATACCACAATTTTGCAGTATTTTTTGGTGCAGCATTTGAAATTAATCTGAAAATTATTGTCACCATCAACTGACCCTGCGTCCTCGTCGCCGGCCATCTTGTTTTAAATATCTGTTAATAATTTCTACAATGTACATGAGAATAAAAATAAAAAAATCCACATGCATTCTATTTGTTGTTCATAAACATTTTTTAAATTATTCAGGAAATATTACAAATACGCAAAAAATTGCCACATTCTCTTGTTGGGTTTTCAAAATGCGGCTACACATGTAAAGGGATGTATATTACACACATATCATCACACAAACAAACCTAAATAAATATACAAAGCATAGGAAATATCAATATCGAAATATAACGCTATGCATTCTAATATTTTGTTTTGTTGTTTTTGAATTCTAAGACTTCGCTAGTTGAATACAAAAATCAAGCGTGTTCTTTCTACCGACACTCATCGATTGCTCTTGTATTTTACATTCATTTTCTATGGTAATTTATGTAAATTGTCGATTCATTTGTGCCTACGACACTTTTAGTCTCGATTAATTTTTTGAGAATTCAACAAGAAAAAGCGCAATCGAGGAGTTGGAGCTGTTAATATGAAATTTCTTAAACACAATGGCTGAAAAAATTTCTTCGTCGTATGTTTTTTGCAAATGTTTTAGATGTTAGTCAAAACAACGGTAATGAAGACAAACATTAAACTGGTTATTATTTTTTTATGTTAAAGGAATGACTTGCCATATTATATTCGCGTTCTGTACATCTAATCTGATTAAAAGCTTTTATTTTCTTTGTTTTGTGTTGTTAATTCTGCAGTATGCGATTTTCAAGAAAATTGTAACTATGTCTCATTAACGCTATTGTTCTTTGAAAAAAGGAGGTTTCTGCACGTTACTTTTTATGAGTTGATACAAAAATTAATTGTAGTGGTTGTCTGATCACCTTCTAGGGTCATTTCCAAGGCCAATAAGAAAATGGAATTTTAATTCACATGAATGGCATTATATATTCATAGTAAAATAAAATTCCTGTATCTGATACTAGTAACCAATCCAATCAATTATTCATCTACGGTCAGTCAATAAATTTTTTAAATAATAAACTTTTTGCATATAATCCATGTAATTATAAGTACGATCTGGTGCATATATCGGACATCTATATGCATATATATATATATATATATATATATATATATATATATATATATATATATATATATATATAAATTAAGGAACACTCGAAGCGTGGTGGGTTTTTCGGTCAAAGTGGAGAAATAAAAGACAAAGAAGGTGGCTACTTCATCCATTTATTGAAGACGTTTCTCCTCCTAATCAAAAAGCATCATCAGTTCATCTAAAAAGAACAATATGAAAAACCAAACATCCATAGAAAAGTTATTATGTTATTAAGTGTGTTACCTCAAAAAGATATGTAGCAGTCAAAGATATTAAATGTGTAAAGAAGCTTATGATAATGAACAGTATAATATTATGTTGTATAGACAATTAATTGGAACTGAATACAGTTTACAAATGAACTCAAACTTAGCACAGCAAAAGACATGTGGTAATTGTACATGTATATAAAAAATACGTGAAAAAACTTAAGTATAAAACATTAATTTACAGAGAACCAAAAAGATTATACGATGCATTTCCAACAGTATATTATTAGTTAAATTTAAGTTCAATTTTAGGTAACATTATTAAAATTGAATAATAGATATAGATATATATATATATATATATATATATATATATATATATATATATATATATATAATGAAGTTACACCTCTTAAGCTTCTCAGTTGCTGTCGGTGAGATGCGACCAGCAGGTAGGAACCACGCCAACTACGAGAAAAGACAGTGGCCTTGGGGTCAAAATATGACAGAACAGCAAGGCGTATTTAAATAGTCTACGTTGTGGCAGAATAGCCAGCCAACAGGTGAAGATTGATTAAACTTCCAGCAGTCCAAGGTTCATAACATTTGGAACTGAGACTAATAAAGATTATATGAATATATTTTATTATACAATTTTATTAAACTATTTGAACAGAAACAATTATTTCACATATGTAAAAGTAACATTGACAAAATAATCAATAAAATGTAAGTTGAATAAATCTAAGTTGAATAAAGTAAGAAAATATTTTATTTTATTTTAATTTGAAATTATTTAATATGAAAATATGATAGAACATACACCTTAGGGGACAATTTTTAAAGTAAACAACATATTAAGCCTAATTTTGCAATGTTAATGCATGATAAATTTGGCTCAAGTTACTAATGCCCGGTCTCTTGTTAAGAGCGTTAGGGTGTTTAAGTATTGAACACATTTCCAAAAACTGTCTTTTAACGAGATTGCGTTCATTGCTAAGAATCTTAACTTCAATAAAGTCCACTTTGTGTTTAGTGTTAATAGCATGCTGGGCAAGAGCACAAGTATGTTTAGATAAGTTGATATCACTGCGGTGTGTCATAAGACGCCCTCTCAGTGATCTCCCTGTCTGCCCGATGTAGCAGGAGTCACACTCAGCACAAGGTATGTGATAGATGACATTTACTTATTCCAGAAGGGACAAGAGTGTTTTAGTTTTAGAAAAAAATTAAGTACTGTGAATTAGTAAAATTTATAAACCAACCAACAACCAAACCAAAAAATAAACCAACCGTTACGTTTCAAGAACAAAATATGATTCAAATGTCAAATATTGGTAGTTCAGATTTCTTGCCTAGGTGGCGTCGTTATCTTACTGGAAAAACGGTGTGACTTGTCAGAATAGCCTTTTATATAGATAGATTTTATGTTCGATTGAAAATTAAATTTTATTTAAACGAAATTTCACAATATCAACTAAGAACAAAGTTTTGTAATATTTTAACCAATAACAAAAATAAATATTTATTCAAAAACAAAGCATTACATAAAAAAAATTCAAAAGACAAAAGCCTTTCTGAGAGAAAATCCTAATATATTTGCACTAAAACCTGATACAACCAACAAAACCATATCATGGAATCTAATAAATAGAGGAAAATGCATAAAACCGTACCCCCATTTTGTTTTTCAGTTCATGTGTATGAAAAATAGCAAAAAAATATTATAAAAGTACATATCATTTATATTTAACGTTCATTAATAATAATTAAAAATTAATTCAAAAAATATGTATTTTCCAAAACTCAGCATTTGGTGAGTTCGGAAAATAGTTGCTAAAGGTAGACCCCCTTAAAAATTATTAATAAAGTTGTGCCAATAATTGAAGAAAAATTTTAAATAAGGGAAAACATAAGTATATACCAACAAATACTAAGGCAATCAATGACAAAAAAGATACAAAGAACCTAAATAAATTTTAATTCAATCTGATTTAAATAATAATAAATATAATAGCATAAGAAGCTCTTAAAGTTGTAACATATCTCCACTTTACCTCTTTAGAAAACACCAAAGATACGCCCATGTCAACATAAATATTAATGACAATAATCAATGAGATATCAGATGTCAATTTTTACTCTTTGTCAATGCATTATTGTCAGTTTCCCACTTTATGTTTGGTAAGTTTTTATATGTTTTACAATAACTTTTTGTTTATTTTTAACTTTTGTATATTTTAGAATCTTGACAAAGGCAAGTATACACGCACAATAAAATCTAGTTCCAAATTTAAAGATATTATATAGGTACTAGCTAACCCGACGAAGCTCGTAACATCTTAGATTTAAGTAGTGTGTGAATAAATTTCAATATGCAAAACATGGAAACTCCATGTTGATTCCACAAACTTTCAACGATTGACATTTTGATTTGTTTATCGTCATGACAAAGTCCAAACGCACAGAAAATTGTAGACTCTTAAAATAAAACTGTAATTCCGTGGTAATCATACCATATAAGATATCCTCTCCTTGTATTTTTCCTTGACGATAGTTGTCTCAATGACATTATTCTTTAGCTTTTTTTACACTCAGTCTTGTCTCATTGCAAAATCGAGATTGATTAATGTTAAGCAGTATAATGACAACTGATTGTACTTTTATTGAGTATAGGCCATTTCAATAAGTTCAAAATCTCTGCAGGATAGTTGTCTACGTCATTCTGGTTTATAACTGTGTCAACTGATTTGAACAAAGACAACTTTCCAGATAGAAAATTCTGAATGATCGCTGTCGAGTTGTCAGTGAACTGAGGTCGAAGGAGCTCTTCTAGCACAAAGGTGTTATCTCTTTGGTCTTCAAACAATTTCTATAGGTATTCCTTTCTAGTTCTTATTTTACTACGTTTAAGATAATGTTTCTGCACATTGAAACCGTTGTGAGAGAGTATAGCAGACAACTGGATGAGGAAATAGAGAGCCTGGAAGAGGCGGAAAATGTGGAGAAATTGTGGATAAAATGTGGAAATATAATAACCGAAAAGGCATCAAAAATATTGGGGAAACCAAACCAGTTAGACAAAACAAATGGTTTGACGGGGAGGTCCAAAAAGCAACAGAAAACAAAAATAGAGCATACCTAAAGACAAATAAATCTAGATGCATAAAAAGAGCAAAGAAGGAATACCGGGTCCGAAGAAGAGAAGCACAAAGATGACATAGAAGAAAAAAAATCAATTTGAAGAAAAGCAGAAAACAGAATGACAAAGAAATCAAAACGAAACTTGAAAGTTCTGCAAACATGTAAACAAAATGAGTAAAGATTTTAAGCCAAGAATAGGAAACTGTAAAGATGGAGAAGGAAATATCTCAAGTGATACGGCCTCAATCTTAAACTGATTGGTTAAATTATTCGAAGCAAAATTGAACGGCCATTATATCGAAGACGCAGGTAATACCATAGCAAATTGAAATGATTGAAATATATTCTACACAAACAAAAGACCACGTACCACTGAACAGGCTGCCCAAGCCATTAAAAAGTTCAAAAATAATAAGGCACCGGAAACTGATCAAATTTGTAGTGTGGCTCAAACAAGAATGGCGGCGAAGCCCTGCACTGCATAAGCTTTTACTTCTTGTCTAGAAAAATGAGACCATACCCTGTTAACGGTCTCAAGGCGAGATATGCTCGTTACATAAAAAAGGCGATCAGTTGCAGTGTGACAACTACAGATGTATAACCCTGTTAACAGATGCTTACAAAATACTAACAAATGTTCTCTACGAAAGGCTACCAGTTTACATAGTTAATATAGTTGTAAAATACCAGGTCTTATTTCTCGATAAAAATCAACAATTGACCAGATTCATTTAATAAGGCAGATTTTCAAGAAAACGTTGGAATTTAACATTGAAACCCATCACCTATTCGTCGACTTCAAGGCCGCATATGACAGTGTCAATAGAACAGTACTGTACCAATCAATGCGTGAGTATTCCCGAAAAATTTATTCGATTAACGAGAATAACAAAGTCTACCTTAAAAGCCAGCGTTAGGATACAGGGAAAACATTCTCAATCATTTTACATAAAGGATGGACTCAGACAAGGGGATGCTCTGGCTTGCCTTCTATTTAACATTGCCTTGGAAAATGCAGTCCGAAACATACGAATTAGAGACGGCGGTAATATTTACCATTGATTAAAGAGAGATATCGTAACACCATCAAATCAGTTAAAACATATCCAGTTGCAGATGTCGCATCAGACCATAACCCACTAATCGCTAATGTCACACTTAAGCTTAAACGTATTAGAAAACCACAAAGAACTCCAAAATTCGATGTTAGAAAACTGAAAGAAGTTGATATAAAAATCAAACTTCAACAGAAAATATACGAAAACTGTGATAAATTAGATACTAACACTTACGAGATAAACGAACAATGGGAAACACTAAAAAAACTGCCTCCTCGCTCCATGCAAAGAGATATTAAAAAAACCGACACGAAAGAAAGACAATTGGATGACCGACGAGATACTCGGCATGATGGAACAACGAAGACAAGCCAAGAACAAAGACAGTCACAATTACAAAATCATTAACAACGAAATCAGAAAAAAGATAAGTGAGACAAAACAAAATTACTTTGAGGAAAAATGTAAAGAGATAGAGGATCTTCAAAACAAATACGACCTATTCAACATACATAAAAAGGTTAAAGAAATGGCAGGACTGCAAAAAAGAAACCACAACACAACTCTTTTAGATAAAAATGGAAATACTATGATAACGACTGACGAAAAACTAAAACGATGGGAAGAGTATATGGAAGAGCTCTTTGACGACGAAAGAGGAAACCCGCAAGACTTGTCTTTTGAGGACAGAGAAACAAGTGAAGAAATTACAAAGGAAGAAATACTGTATGCACTAAAGAACACCAGAAACGGAAAAAGCCCGGGGTCAGATCAACTGCCTATTGATATCCTTAAAATAATAGAAAATGAGTACATTGATGTCCTCTTAAAGCTTTTTAATAAAATTTATCAATCGGGTGACATACCCAACGAATGGTTGACCTCAACATTCATTTGTCTCCCAAAAAAGAAAAATGCTAGAGAATGCACCGACCACCGTACCATAAACCTGATGTCTCACACACTTAAAGTGTTTTTAAAGATCATTCATAAACGCATTTACAAAACACTTGATATGGATATTGAAGAAACTCAATTTGGATTCCGTAATGGCGTTAGTACCTGTGAAGCTCTATTTGCATTCAACGTACTAATTCAGAGATGCTTGGATGTGAACCAAGATATGTACGTCTGTTTCATAGACTACAACAAAGCTTTCGACAAAGTCCGCCACAAAGAGCTAGGACATCCTCAAAGCAAAAAAACTACAACACAATGACTTTCGAATTATAACAAATCTATATTATAAACAGCAGGCACACGTACGCATTAATGAACATACATCAGAAGAGTTCGAAGTTAAAAGAGGAGTGCGACAGGGGTGTGTATTGTCACCACTACTATTCAATGCATACTCTGAAGTAATTATGAAAAGAGCTCTTGAGGGAAAAACAGCAAGAATCAAGGTCAATGGAACACCAATTAACAACATTAGATATGCGGACCATACTATCATAATAATAGACAACCTCCAAGACCTCCAAAAGCTAATGAACAAGATAGTTGAGTATGGAGAAGAATATGGATTATCAATAAACACCAAGAAAACCAAATTTATGCGGATATCAAAAACCCAAAATAATGGTGAAAGCCTGACAATTAACGGTAGTGCTTTAGAACAAGTTGAATATATATATATATATATATATATATATATATATATATATATATATATATATATATATATATATATATATATATATATATATATATATATATATATAAGCGGGGATCCTACAGCTCCTGCCGCTTCCCGCATTTCGATCGCCATCTTTTTCTATCTCTCCAGGTGTCTTCATCAATGGCTCTGTCTTTCATGGTTTCCATAACACCTTGTATCCAAGACTTGGCTGGTCTTCCTCGTTTCCTTCTATTACTTGGATTGTATTCCATAGCTCTTTTTGGCCATCTGTTGTCGTCCATCCTCTGTACGTGTCCATACCATATTAACTGTCTAGTTTCTATTCTTTCAGAAGTTGTATGTACTCTATCTGTTTTTCTTCTAATTTCAGAATTAGGTATACGTTCTACTCTTGATATACGGCAAGCTCTTCTTAGGTAGTCCATTTCAACCGTGTCAACTTTTTTCTTTCCTTTTGCTGTCATTTGCCAACATTCTGCTCCATATGTAAGAATTGGCTCTACAATTACTTTGTAGATAGTCATTTTAGTTTTCATAGTAGCTTTGTTGGACCAAAGTATCGAATTTAGAATTTGAACACTCTTCCTGCCTTGTTGCACTCTATAGTCTATATCTCGTTCCGTTGTTCCTTTACTGCAGATAATACTTCCCAAATATTTGTATTCGTAGCACCTTTTCATTTGTCTAATTTCCAAATCCGGGTCTTCGTCTTCACTGCCTATTCGCATATATTCTGTTTTAGACATATTCATACTCATCCCCCATTTTTCGTATTCATCTTTGAGCTTTCTAAGCATATAATCTGCATCTTCTTCACAGCTTGCAATTAGTACTTGATCATCTGCAAAGAACAGCGTTGTCAGATAATGGTTGTTAAGTTTCAACCCCATTCCCGCACATTGTTGTCTCCACTGGTGCAGTGCTTCTTGGATATATATTTTGAATAGGGTGGGGGAAAGACAACATCCTTGTCTCAAGCCTTTCGTTACTGTAAATACCCTTGAGAAAGTATTTCCTGTTTTTACAGTGCTTTGAGGACATTTATAGATGTTCAGTATTGCTTTTAGATATGTTTTACTAAGGTCCGTTTTCGTCAAGATACTAAATAAGAGTTTTAAAGGAACTGTATCATAAGCCTTCTCCAGATCTATAAATACCAGATGCGTAGGGAGGTTTCGAGCTGTTCGTTTTTCAATTACTTGTTGAAGGGTAAATGTGTTGTCCACGCACGATCTTCCTGCTCTGAAGCCGCTTTGTTCTTCAATTTCTTTATACTCCTCTTCTATTCTTCTTTTCAATATACGACCATATAACCTTCCCAGCGAGCTAGTTACGCTAATGCCTCTATAATTTCCGCATTCTTTTCTGTCTCCCTTTTTATAAATGGGGCTAATGTGGGCCAAATTCCAATCGTCTGGAATCGTTTGGCCTTCAATTAAGCATTTATTAAAAATATTCACTAAGCTTTCCAAAAGAGCATCCGGTCCATGTTTCACCAACTCGATGGGAATGTCTCCAGGCCCGGGTGTTTTTCCATTTTTCATTTGTTTCAATTCTTTTTTCAGTTCTTCTTTGTTTATCTTATGCACCTCTGAGTTTTCTGTCATTGAGATATGGTCAGGTCTTTCCATAAATTCGTGCCTACTTTCTGTTAATAGCGTTTCGTAATATTTTTCCCACTTTTTATTTTGAATCAGGTTTATATTTCCCTCATCTTTTCTTTCTTTTCTAATACTTTTTATGAATTTTCAAGCTTGTGTCACTTTGGTTCCTCCTAAGCATCGGTCCATCTCTTCGCATTTCTCTTCCCACATTTCGTTTTTTCTTTTAGTGACTTCCTTCTTTGCTTCCCTGTTGAGTCTGCTGTAAATTCTGCGGTCTTCTGAGTCTTTCGTGGATAGCCATGTTTGATAAGCTTTTTTTTTGTCTTTAATTAATTTTCCTACTTCTTCGTTCCACCACTCAGGATTTTTTCTTTTGTCAGCTTCTTCGTACCCCAATGCCTCTTTGGCCGCCTGATGAATGCAATTTTTTATATCTTGATATTCTTTTTCGGCTGTTTCTCTTCGAGTTAAGTGAGTTAGTTTTGAGGCTAGTCTAAGTTTGTAGAGGAATTGTACTGATTCGTGTTTAAGGCTATCAATATTATATCTTATCTTTGTGGAAGCTACAACCTTCTCCTGTTCAATTGTGTTCTTGTTTACTTTCCTGTAGTGTATGGTTATTTTTGCGACCACCATATAGTGGTCAGATCCGCATTCGGCACCACGATACACCCTTACGTCATTTGTTTGGAGCCTTTTGTTTTCTGGTTGGATGAGATAGTCGATTATAGATTTTATCTTTTTCTTTGGTTGTTCCCAGGTAAATTTATGTATATCTTTGTGCTGATAAAATCCATTCATTATTTTAAGCTGTAATGTTTCACAAAGATCAATGAGTCGCTCTCCGTTGTTGTTTATTTTGTCTTCACCATATCTTCCTACCACATTGTCTTGTAATTTTTTGCCTACCCGAGCATTGAAATCTCCTAATAGGCATATTTCTTTGGATCGGTTTACATGGGTCAACACGTCAAGCAATTTGTCATAGAATTCATCCTTAACTTTTGTATCAGAATCGTCACTAGGAGCATATACTCCTATTATAACTATCGTCTCCCCATGTTTCTCAAGATCCATCATAATGGTCTGCTCGTCTATCTCTTCCCAACTCTTGATATTGTTTTTGAGTTTTGTATGCACGGCTATAGACACACCTCTTTTTGCTCTTAATGATTTTTCAACTCCACTGTATAAATGAATATAGTCGTTCTTGATTTCATTTCCCTTTCCTTTCTTTTTTGTTTCTGTAAGAACGTATATGTCTATTTGTTGTCGTTCTAATTCTTGAAAAACTTCAGTTTCCTTGGTTCTTAGACCTTGTACATTCCATGTGGCCAATCTCATAGTCCTTTTTCGTAGCAGTCGTCGTCTTTTGTTTCCGTCCTTATTCCGAGGCTCTTGATCGAAATTTTTAGCAAATATCTTTTTTCTAGAAGAAGGGGTGCTGGCCCATCGTTCAAACCCCCAGACTTGGAGGACCAGGATTTGTGAAGAGTATGTAGTAGGAGTAAATGTAGTGACCCGTCTGCCCTCGGAAACCTAATAGCCATTCGGGGTCGGAAAAAAACGAGAGTTAGCCAAGAGAGGCTGATAGGAAAGATTAAAGACATTTTACTCAAGACAAGTTGAAACAGAGTAAAATGTGAAGGCCCTTATGATCCGCCAGGTGCGTTTCATAAGCGTATGAGTATTGATACAATTTGTGTTCCCGCTCACACCTCGGGGTGTTGACTTCTTCAATAAAATGTGTAAACTTCAATAAAATGAGAAAGGTACTTTGTGCAAGAGAACTAAAATTGGACTTAAGAGTTAGGCTGGCAAGGTGTTATATTTTATCGACTCTTCTTTATGGGACAGAAGCATGGACACTTAACGCGTCGACTGCTAAAAAGTTGGAAGCATTTGAAATGTGGATGTATAGAAGAATCCTGAAGATATCATGGACCGAACATGTAACAAACAACGAAGTCATGAGAAGAATCAACAAAAGAATGGAAGTATTGGAAACCATCAAGACACGAAAGCTGCAATACCTGGGGCATGTTATGCGTAATGAGAGATACAACCTACTTCAGTTGACGATACAAGGGAAAATCCAGGGCAGGAGAAGTGTAGGAAGAAGAAGAATCTCATGGTTGCGTACCTTGAGGGAATGGTACGGATGCACATCAATTGAACTATTCAGAGCAGCATCATCTAAGATCAGAATAGCCATGATGATTGCCAACCTCCGTCGCGGAGATGGCACGTGAAGAAGAAGTACTATTTACACTAGATCAATACAAATCTTAGCATACACTAATGAAATTGACATAATAGGGCGTAGCAAGCGAGATGTTGAGCAATACTTCCTAGAATTAAAAATGGCAGCGAAACAGGTCAGTCTAGTCATCAACGAAGATAAAACCAAGTACATGATGGTGATTAAGGATCCTATAGCAAACGAGGAACGGAAAACAGCATTTGGTAGTCATATCTTTGAACGTGTTAACAGCTTTACACACCTTGGCTTGCTAGCGACTACTACCAATAAAATAAGCGAAGAAATTAAAAGACGAATAAACCGTAAAAATAGGGCATACTACGGACTCCAAAAACAATTCCACTCAAGAAATATCTAAAGAAAAACTAAAATTATTATATACAAAACACTGCTGAGGCCTGTCCTCACATACGAGGCCAGACTAACGCAGAGGGGTTAAAGACTTCTGGGAATATTCGAGCGTACGATACTCTGCAAAATATTTGGAGCCATAAACGATCAGAGGCAGTGGCGCAAAAAAATTAATTTCGTATTATACGAGCCAAAGATGATGATGATGAAGATAATGTTTTTGTCAAAATCAGTAGGATGTCGATTTTGCCTCCGTCTTAGTCTACCTGTGAGTTCTTTTAACTTTCCCACGTACATTATGACAATCAAACTTTAACTGTAAAGTCTCAGTTTCTTTGCATATTTACATATCTTTTTTTTTTTCTTTTGCTTCTTTAATTTTCTTTCTTGTTGTTATATGTATCGTGTTGTATCTGTCTGGGTCATTTTCGATATATTCTACTTATTTCATATGTACCAGAAACTTGTCATTTACTCTCTTTTGTCAGTTGCATAATGTATAAATATCCCTTGTAGGTAATACATTGAGTCGTTACGCGACACAAAGCCTTCGGCGACATGGGAGTATTATTTGATGTTGAATAGTGATGTGTTATAGTTAACCTAATTTAAATTTAATCTGAATTGTCTAAATGGCAAGCCCATAAATAAACATTTATTTATTTATTTTACATTTGTTATTAAACGAAACGTCAAACACATTTATATTTTAACATATCATAACATAAATCTACCATAACGTTACATTTCACACAATATTGATGACAAAGATTTTTATGAATTTATATAAATGTCATACACCGAAGGCTGCTTAAATTTTAGAGCCTCTAAAATTATAATATCACCATAATCCTGATGTCACGTTTCCTATCCGACATTTTCGTTTATTCTTTCCCGTTAAAATTTTACTGATATTGTGTTACTGGGAATGTGACCCGACGTTAATTCTGCAGGAACTCACATAACTGCTGTGGATTCCCCGCTGTTACAGACGATCCGTTTGAGCGTGTGTTTCATATTGGAAACTATTGACGTGTCGAAAATTCCATACAAAAAAACTATCTCTTTTGTAATGGTATTGGATGTAATATTGACAGCTGCTAATTGATTTTCTATGAAATATGGAACTGTCTATAATATTTTATGAGATTTGCTGTATTATCCTCTCGGGTTATTAAGACCTATATCACCATTATTAAAAAAAACGGGTGGAGGAAGGGTTGGATTGAGTAGCTCGGAAATCACCTTACTGCAGCCGGTCCCAAGCCCGGATAAAAGAGGAGGGTTGAGCGGAGGGTTAACTACCCACCCTCGGAAAAATAAACTAGTTATGAAAACTGCAACTTTGCCTCGGAATCGGACAGATAAACACAAAAAACGACAAATGCAATATAAAAGGACTATGAATATCGGAACTTGGAATGTCCAGAGTTGGTACAGACCTGGAGCTGCTATAGATGCTGTGGAGCAACTGGAAAACATAGGAATAGATATAACAACAGTCCAAGAAATAAGATGGCCAGACGATGGAAATATAAAAATAAGTAAATCCACCATCTTTTTCAGCGGTAACAAAAACGTAAGACATGAATTTTTAACGGGCTTCGTGATTAGAGACAGCCTAGTACAGAATATACTAAATTTCAAACCTATTAATGAAAGGATATGCTACATACGAATGAAGGGAGAACGATACAACATTTCGATTATCTCAGCGCATGCACCAACGGAAGAGAAGGATGAAGATATCAAAAATGACTTCTACGATGCTCTAGAAAGAGATATAGATACGATGCCCAAACAAGATATGCGCATACTCTGCGGGGACTTTAATGCTAAAATAGGTAAAGAGCCTAGCCTATACCCCACAATAGGTAAACACAGCCTCCACAATATATCCAACGACAATGGCTTAAGACTCACAGAAACTGCAGCAACTAATAATATGCTAATAAAGTCAACTATGTTTCCGCATAAAGACATCCATAAGCAAACCTGGGTCTCAAACGACCATATTAGGCGCAACCAAATTGACCACATTATTGTAGATGCCCGTTATGAGAACAATATTATAGACGTAAGAAGCCTGAGAGGAATAGACGGAGACACAGATCATTACTTAGTCAGAGTAAAAGTCAAATCCAGAGTATCTAGCCA
Source organism: Diabrotica undecimpunctata (assembly GCF_040954645.1). Lineage (NCBI taxonomy): Eukaryota > Metazoa > Arthropoda > Insecta > Coleoptera > Chrysomelidae > Diabrotica > Diabrotica undecimpunctata. The sequence continues at coordinate 429,846 of NW_027311921.1, read as the reverse complement.
CAAATTCAATAAAACAACAATAAACCCACAATGGAATATGGACGAAATGCACAATACAGAGAAACAACAAAACTATATAGAACAACTTGAACAAACCTTAAACTCTGAAAGAGAATACAATGATATAGAACAGCTATGGGAAACGACTGCCAAAATAATAACCAAGACAGCGGACAAGATCTTTGGAAAAAGTAGGCAGAAGAGGGCAAAAACAGGGTATGACGAGAAATATCGAAAACAGCTGGAAAAAAGACAAACAGTAAGGAAGACTTGGATACAACTGCAAATAAACCAAAGTAAAAAGATATATGACGACTGCCGAAAAGAACCAAGAAAATAATACGCATAAAGAAAAGAAACTATGAACAACAAAAATATGAAGCTATGGAGAGAGACCGGCTCAAACCAGGCTCCAGAGAATTCTATAAAGCAATTTCCTCTTAGAAAAGGGGACATAGAACCAATTTCATCCATACACTGAGAGACAATCAAGGTCGTATGATAATCGACGGTAAAGAAATAAATGAAAAATGAAAAGAGTATTTTAGGGACCTTCTAAACATCATACAGGAAGAACAGTACAAAGAAGAGATCTATATCACAGCGTACATGCCCGTCAAAAATCCCTACTTTGAAGAAACCCAAAAGATCTTAAATAAGCTAAAAAATCACAAAGCGCCGGGTACGGACGAGATACCAGCAGAACTTTTGAAATATGGGGGAGATGCACTACATCGCCAAATCCACCAGTTAATAACACACATATGGTTAGAAGAAAGGATACCAGCACGATGAAAGGAAAAAATAATAGTATCCATCCACAAAAAAAGGGGACAAAACAAAATGCGAGAATTATAGAGGAATTTCACTCTTAAACACGGTATGTCCTAGGCGAATATCAAGCCGGTTTTAGAGCAAACAGATCAACAATAGATCAACTATTTACGCTGAGACAACTTCTAGAAAAAGGATGGAAGTATAACGGACCCATACACAATCTTTTCATAGACTTTCGACAGGCATATGATAGCGTAGAAAGAAGCCAAGTTGGAATGCCATGGCGGAGTTCTCAATACCAAAGAAACTCATTCGAATGACCAAAGTCTGTATACACGGTGGAATATTTAAAGTACGTGTAAATAATAAACTGAGGTCGGCCGAAATAAAAACAGAATTGCTATCGGTTTAAGGTCCCAAGCTATTACTCGCATATGCATATGACATAGATCTCGTTGGAGACACCATCCTATCCACGAAAGACATCTTCAACAAGGTGGAAGGAGCAACAAGTGAAGTAGGGCTGAAGATTAATGAAGTGAAGATGAAATATATGTGTATAAATAGAAGGACACGAAGGGACAGAATAGGACAAAATGTAACTTTCAACACCTTCAATTTCGAAATAGTATAACGTTTTAAGTTTAATTATCTGAAGGCCGTAATCACAGCTGACAACGATGTTACTGAAGAAATAAAAGACAGAATCCAATCTGCAAATCGCTGTCTATTCGCACTGGACAAGCTCATAAAATCAAAAAATCTTACAAGAAGTTCAAAGATCAAAATCTATAAATCCATCGTCAGACCTGCAATAACATACGGATCCGAAACGTGGACCATGACCAAAGCTAACGAAGAAAAGCTCAGACGCTTTTAACGAAAAATTTTCGGACCTCACCATGACATCATCACAAACCAGTATAGGATCACAACCAATATCGAATTAAAAGCCCTCTACAATGACGCCGATATTGTCCAAAAAATTAAATCACAGCGACTAAGATGGGCCGGCCACGTGCACAGACTGTATGGGAGGAGATTCCCATAGGCAAAAGACCACTCGGACGTCCCAGAATGAGATGGAGAGATAACATCCAAGCAGATCTCCGGAAAATGAACATTCCATTTGACCCTAGGTTGATGGAAGACCGAACAAATTGGAAAAAAGTTGTACAGTCAGCCAAGACCTACCCAGGGTTGTAGCGCTACGTGATGATGATGATGATAAAAAAAACGTAATTTCGGGATGCTGTGAATCTGACATTTAAATATCGTAGGTCAATCAATTAACAAGATTAACGAGAAAATTACAATTCGCTATCACTGAAGAAGTCCCCGAGCAGGTACTTTGCTTTGTTGTTTAACCAGGAGGAGTAATTTAAATTTACTGCTCCTTAATGCTTGTTTGTAACTGGTCAAACCGCAGGCAAGTTTACTAAATCCACTAAATTATGACATTTCGACACTAATGACATTTTTGAAATTTTAAAATTCAAAATTTATATATCGACGATTTTTTGTATTTTCTGAGTCATTCCTTTAATTTTTAGATTTTTCGTTTGCATTTATATAAAAAACAGTTCTTATGGATTTTTTATCTTTCTGTATATAGTATGATTGATTTATTGTCTATATTATGAATTTCTTAGAATAGTTATTTTTTGGGGAAAGGTATTCAAAGAATGGTTAATATATTGGACTGCTTGCCAAAAACAAAACTTTTTTACTCAAATATCTGAAATAGATTCAGTTTTTGTTGAAAAACTAAATGAAGAAATTCAAAATGGTGCAGTTGTTCATGAAGCTCACCAAGACTTAAATAGAGAGGATATTTTGGAAGACTAATAAAATGAATAAATTTTTATTTTTACATACGTCTCGAATATACAGGGTGTTTGGTAGGTCGATGGAAATTTTTTAAGGGTTAATTGGGGATGCCATTTGCAAAATTTTTTGCTAATAATGTATCGCTCAAACTGTTAGGGTTTCCGAAATAAAGTTAAATTTGTTAATATTCGAAAATAAGGCCAAGAAAATAATGTGTACCAACATCCACAATTTTGGTACACCATTCTTGCCAGGCAGGTTAAATAGCCAAGTGTACTTAGACTTTCTAGAGAATTAATTACCACCACTATTAGAAGATTTACCCCTTATCCTCAGACGAAGAATGGTGTACCAATATGATGGATGACCTCCACATTGTGCACCTGCTGTTAAGGCTTGGTTCAACAATCACTATCCCAATAGGTGAATAGGACGAACTGGACAGATTTTGTGGCCTACTAGATCACCCGATTTAACACCATGTGACTACCACATCTGAGGCAGATTCAAAGAACTTGTTTATCAAATTCCAATCCGAACTAGAGCTCATTTAATGGAAAGGATTATCGAAGCAGCTGACATTATAAGGGCAGAACTGAGGTTAAAAGTAACCACATCAGGAATACGATGCAGGGCAAGAGCGTGCATTAGGAATGGTGGTTCTCATTTTGAACAACAATGACTGTTTTTTAAAGTTTATGTACATACTTAATAAGGCATAATAAATGTTGCAAAAAGCATGATATATCGTTGTTGTGTTTTACCTTTCTTACCCGTTTCATTAATGAAGGTTATTTTAACAATGCATTAAGATTCAACATCTTGGATAATTACTTTTAAAAAGAAAATAGACGAACAGCCTTATTTTCGAATATTGACAAATTTATTTTATTTCGGAAACCTTTTAAGCGATACATTATTAGCAAAAAATTTTGCAAATGACCTCCCCTATTATCCCTTAAAAAATTTCCATCTACCAAACACCCTATATATTTTATTATGCACTGAATATTATTTTCTTCTAATAGCTAAATCGATTTCTTACTTTTCAAGTTGTTTGTAATAACATGGACTTGATGATATGCGAATAGTATTTATTGTGATATTTTTCTAGATGGTATTTATACTAAATATACTTTAAAACGTTTATAAATTTGTAAACGTATGTTATTTATATCTAATTATCATAAAAACAACGGCAACTACTTTTTAAACTTAGTGTATACTTGTTGGGAAGCATTTTCGGGTTTGCACAAAACCCAACTTTTAGGCAGTGCATTGACTTTCCTTGAGCGGTACCATAGTGAAGGTGAAGATTTTTTAGACGAAATTGTTACTGGTGACGAAACGTGGGTGGCCTACGTCACACCAGAATCGAAACAACAATCCATGGAATGGCGACATTCATCATCACCCAAAAGAGTGAAGTTTAAGAAAACAATTTCTGCCCGGAAAATCATGTGCACAGTTTTTTAGGACAGAAAAGGAGTATTACTAGTGGAGTTTTTGCCTCGTAATGAGACAATCAATACAGCGTCTTATTGTGAGACATTGAAAAATCTGCGTCGTGCAATCCAGAACAAAAGACGTGGAAAGTTGAGTAAGGGTATCGTTTTGCTGCATGACAATGCCCGTCCATATCTGGCTAATCAGACCAAAGATCTCATCAAATCATTTAAATGTGAAACTCTAGATTATCCTCCATACAGCCCTGATCTGGCACCCAGCGACTACCATTTGTTCCAGCACTTGAAGAAACACCTGGGCGGTCAGCGTCTTCAAGACGATAACGAAGTCAAAACATTTGAGGCGGCAGAATTTTATCAGGAGGGTATTCAAAAACTAGTGCCACGTTATGACAAGTGCCTCAATATTCACGGAAATTATATAGAAAAGTAGATTAAGGTACAGGCTTTCATGTAAAAATAAAATTATTGCCATATTTTTGCACGTCTTTTTTTAATTCCAAAACGGTACTTACTTAAAAAACACGCCTCGTATATGAACACTGATATAACAGGTATAATTATAAAGAGCACTGAACACTAAATTATGAACAAGTTTAATAATAAATCAGTGCTTCCTTGAGCTTGTTTTGTATAGCAAAGTTTATCAAAACGGGGTGTAATATTAGAAATAGACGTTCTCAGTTATTTTTTTATATTTAGCTGCGATCTTTATTTGGCCTTCAAAGCAGCCACCGCAGAAAATCCTGTTTCGCAAAGGTAGGATGTTGAAAACGGCAATAATATACGGAATGCTCTGGTTTTCAGTGCAGAAAACTCATCATTTACTCCTGCCCAAAATTCAAAGAGGGATTTATTATTAAACTGTTTCTTGATTTCATCATTTGCCATGAAGTCAATGAAGGTTTCTTCTTTGTCAGTAGAGAGCCCTTCCGGTGTAATTTGGAACGGATTCCTAACCCACTCGTAACTACGTATTAATTTGTCGTCTGCAACAAAATATCTTTTAAAATTTTTAGTCAGCATCGCTTAATGATTTTCAATGGTTACAAACACAACTTTCACGTGTTGGTTTTTAACCTTGTAAGTTTTAATACATTCATCCACATTTGCAAACATTTCTAGGTTTTTTTGCTTTAAATGTCTGCTCCACAATTCCATTTTTTTTACAAAAACCATTAACTTTATCACTCGTATCCAATATATGTGTATTGGCTCCTTGAAGCTGAATATTCAAAATATTTAGTTTTTCAAATATGTCAACCAAGTAGCTCAATTTTGTCAAAAATAAACTATCTTGAAACATCTCGGCTTCCGGTCTTTTTTTTTTCTTCTAGAAAAATCTCGATTTCATGTCTTAATTCAAAAACACGTTATAAAAATTTCCCACGTGATAACCATCTTGCCTCACAATAAAATAATAATGCTGAATGTAATGTACCCGTGTCTACACTACAAAGTGCAGAAAATATTCTGGTTTTCAAAAGTCTCATTTTTATGTAATTAACTATTGTTACAACCGTTGTTAGCACAATATTCAGGCCAGGAGACATTTTTTTGAAAGGTAGAGCTTCTCTGTGGATCGTACAGTGTGTCCATATACACATGGGAGACTTTCGTTTCACAAGCGCTTGTAGACTATGAAATTTTCCGGACATTGCACGAGCACCATCTGTGCATATTCCGACGCAATCTTCCACTATATTTTTGCTTCACTTTTATAATCGTTTAAGATAGCAAATAATGCGAGCGACGTTGCTTTCAGTTTTATTGGTTTGCAAAAAAGTAGTTCTTCTACTAATGATATGCCATCACAAAATCGAACGTAGGCAATAAAATGAGCATCTTTATTGCTATCTGTTGCCTCATCAAGCTGAATCGAAAACAGCTTGTCGCGCAACTTCCCGAGTAGCTGATCCTGTACATCTTCAGCTATATCACAAATTCGACGGGCAGCAGTATCATTTGATAGAGATATAGACTCCAATTATTTGGCAAAATTATCTCCAAACATAGTTTCTACAATTTGAATTGCAGCTGGCAAATAAGCTCTTCACCAATAGTGTGAGGCTTTTTACATCTAGCTATTTGATGGGAGGTTTTATAAGAGGCAAGTGAAGCTTTTTTATTCACAGTCAAAGTTTTTTTTTTAATAATTTTTGTTTTTCATGTGATTTTAATTTTAACTCAAAGAATTCTCAGGGTTGATTAATGCACTCACTATGAAGTGTTTCCAAATGTCTTTTAAGTTTATTTGGTTTCATGCTGTCGGCTGCTAAAATTTTTGAGCAAATGATACATAGAGGCCGTTCTTCTTCATTTACGTCACTAAACATAAACCCAAAATTTAAGTAATCTTGAGAATATTTTCTTGATTTTATTTTTGGAACCACTCTCGCCTGTACACTTGTTGATGCTTCACTAGTATCGAAAGCTCGCTTACGCCCAGTTAAAAATTTATCCATGATTTTGTATAAATTTAAGTATATTTACCTACTGTTTGGAATATTTTAATACCGTGAACTGCAAATAATACACGCAAACTACAACATAAACATTCATAATAAATTTAACAGGTGCAGAAAGACTCACTGCACTGACTAAACGGACTCGACTAAGGTCTGGGTCTGAAGAGGAGAGAGGAGAACTCGGAACTCGGAACTTCTCGCGAAAAGAGATGATCGGTTCTGGATTGGTGTTGCCACATATCATTAAATTTACTTATTCTCGGTAATTAGGTAATCAGGGTTTTACTGTAAGTTTAGTGAAAGTGCGGATCCAGAGAGAGTGGCTAAAAATTTTTGACAAATAAATAATATACTTTAATAACGATAACATTTGATTGTCTTTATGGCACTCAAGTGTGTGAAAAGTGCATCTATCTATGGAATCAGTCAAAAGACAGTACACCGAGTGTTGGCTAAAAACAAATTTCATCCAAACAAATTAAATATTGTGCACCAGGTTTCAGATAATGACCCCGACCGAAGACAAGAATTCTATGAAAATATTTCCAATAAAATTAACCAACAGCTAGATTACATAAAAACAATTTGTTTTAGCGACAAAAGTACCTTTTCTCTCAATGGAAATGTTAATACACACAATATGAGGTATTGGACTGACACAAATCCTCACGTCTTTTGTGAAACACATATACAATTTCCAAAATAAATAAATGTTTGGGAACGTATTTTCTGAAACCACATAGTTGGTTCTGTTTATCTCAGTTAGTAAACTTAACCGGTAAAATGTAGCTGGAGATGTTACAAAATGCAATTGAACCGTTAAAATTTGAAATTCTGGAGGATAATCTAGATGAATTCAGTAACTTGGAAATAACGTTTTAAAAGGGTGGTGCTCGTGTACACCATTATGGTGCAGTAGACGTCACCTAGATGAGGAATATCGTGGTATATGGATTGGACCACGAGGTATAATAGAATGGCCAGCTTGGTCACCACACCTCACACCATTAGATTTTTTTTCTGTGAAGATACTTAGATCAGCATCCGACAATACATTGACATTGACATTTTGAAACAACGAATTGTTGAAGAATGGTGGGCAATTTTTGAACGAGGACGGCAAGAGTTTAGAAATAGGATGTATTACTGCCAGGAAGTAGATGGAGCAAATTTTAAACACTTACTATAAGAACTGGTTGTTTCCCAGTTTTTTTCTAATAATCTTCCTCTCAAAAACTTTCAATTGCTTTTCTTCTCTTGCTGTTAATGTAAATGTTTCTGCACAATATACTACTATTGGTCTTATTGTCGTTTTGTAAATTTTTATTTTTGTGTTTTGGCTTATCTTCTTATCTCTAAACATTTTTTTTATTTTATTAAACGCTGTACTTACTGCTTGAATTCATCTTTTTATATCTACACTTTCATTACGTCTGTTAACTAGTACTCCCAAATATTTGAATGTTTTAACTTCTTCGAAACTGTCTGCATCTATTGTCAGTCTTCTTAATTTAATTTCGTTTTCTATTTCTTGGAAGGTTTTCTTTAATGCCCTTTTATCTGTTGCTACCATGGTTACATAGTCAGCATGTCCTATTATTTGTACTGCATTCTTGTTTATAGTTCCTGCGTTTGACAGCTTTTTTATTATCTTGTCTAGTAATAGAATAAATAGTATCGTTGAGAGCACATCTCCTTGTCTTACTCCGTTTTTTATTTTTATTTCTGTTCGTTATCTTCCAGTGTCTAATATTACTTAAAAATCTTGCATTGTCATTTTTATCATTCTTATAATCTTATTTGATATATTACCCTCTTGTAAGTCTTGGATCATTTTTCTTTTGTTTAGTTTATCAAACGCCTGTTTAAAGTCTAGGAAAAGCATATGTGTTTCTCAGTCGGACTAGTATGTTTTCTCTATCATTTGTTTTAGCGTATGTACCGTTCGCGTCATAAAAACTGGTACAACTCTTATATCCAAAAATCGTGTTTTTTAAGTTGTGTACGTTGATCTTGTCACATTATAATTTCTAGGGCACCGTTGCCAGTTTAACGAAAATATTATATGAAACCAGCTAAAAGCAGGGCTGTGCGACAGACCGCCAGTTTTAAGTGTACTAAAAACTAAAACATTATCGAGCATTCTCGATCAGTCAATCACATTAAATTTGTTTAAACATGCATCCTAAAAAATTCCCATATTAACCCATTAGCGCCCACCGTTACTATATGGTAACGTAAAACACATGATTTTTAAAAATTCTGCGGTACGCCCATGGAACTAGTCAGCGACATATTTTGAAAACTATCGTTTCTAGGAATACTTCAGGCACCCATAAAACGTAACGGATTCGTATTTTAGTCTTCTCTCAACCATCTAGAGATAATCACATGACAGTGTGGTTTCAGTTTATAGAAAAAGATGGATATATTTGCATATTTAAAAAAAACTAAGTTTATTATACTCCAACTTATTAAAAATTGTTGTATTTTATCAACAATTAAATGTAGCGAATTTGGTAGGAATAGTCAAAGTACGCCGTTACCATATGGTTGCGGTGGGCGCTTACGGAGTCATAATTTAATTTTTTTTTTCAGTCGTGGATTTTCGTTAGCAGAAGCGCTAGATATGGTTTACGGTGACGAAAAAGTAGCTGAGCAAGTCGATAATATTTTTATAACACCGCCAGATGTAAATGGTGCTGATACAGACGAGGATTCTGCGAATGAAGATGAAGGTGGATTCATAAATAACCTAACAGGTGCTTAGTTGTACAAATAATGATATACGTACATATTATAATTGTTTATTTTTACAGGTAGGCAGCTACGAGCGCAAGCAGAAATACAACTTTCTAGCAACGAAAGGATCGGTACTGACAATGAAGAAGTGCAGAAACATGTAAGTATAACCAGTAATTTTTTAATTTGCTTAAAAGATGTATTAATGAAAAACTGTGCTTGTGTTCAAGGAGACTTACAGTCTGCAAGTTTTTCGTTTCCAAAAGAAGATTATTCTAGGTATGAAAATCTATCATGTCTTGATATGTTTAGTATATTTTTTGATGATGAGACAGTAAACTACTTAGCGGAAGAATCCCAACGATATGCACAATTTGTAAACCAAACTGACCCATGCATTACATCTGGAGAAATACGTTGTTTTATAGGTATTCTCCTGCTATCGGGGTACAATCCATTACCATCGAAGAGAATGTATTGGGATACTCATGATGATGTAAAGAACACTTTAGTTTCTAATTCAATGAGACGAAATAGATTTCTGCAAATTCAAAGGTTTTTGTATTTCGCAGATAATACAAAGCCTAATATTAGTGACAAAGCATGGAAAATTCGACCATTGATTGACAGAGTAAAAACAAAATGTCTTGAAAATTTTGTTCCAATAAAAAATCTATCATTTGACGAGTCTATGATAAAGTATTATGGCCGCCATCAATGTAAACAATTTATACGAAATAAACCAATCCGCTTTGGTTATAAAATGTGGTCGCTAAATACTTCTACTGGATATCTGGTAAACTTTGACCTATACCAAGGAAGAAATCCACGTTCAAATGAACAATACGATAAACTTTTTGGCAAGTGTTCATCCCCTTTGGTGCGAATGCTTGAAGAGATAAATCACTCAGATTTACATTACAATTTACACGTTGACAACCTATTTTCAGGATTTAATTTATTTAATTACCTACGATTTTTGGGGTACGGCACAATTGGAACAATTAGAGAAAACAGAATTCCATCTAGCTGTCCCTTGGAAAAAAAGGAGTTTTCTAAAAGAAATCGTGGCTATTCACAACATACAATAGAAAAAAACTGCGGTATCTTACTGGTGCGATGGAAAGATAACTCTGTTGTCACAATGGCATCTACGAGTTGTGGTGGTTCAGCATTGGGCACGGTAAAAAGATTTTCTCATGAAGAAAAACGCCATATTCAAGTAAGTCGGCTTCACTGTATTGCTGAATACAATAAAAATATGGGGGGTACCGACTTGATGGATCAAGGTGTTTCAACCTACCGAGTAGCAATTCGCAGTAAAAAATGGTACTGGCCAATTGTAATATGGTTGTTGGATGTTGCAGTCCATAATTCATGGCATTTATATAAAAAAAATAAAAAAGATATATCCTTGCTATCGTTTAGGAGAGAATTGGCCCAAGTTCTTCTCGCAAGATATGGAAGTCCTCCCTTATATACAGGAAGACCTACACTACATAGACAGAACTTGCCAGATCTTCGTTTTGATCGCATCGATCATTTCGTTACACCAAGCAGTAGAAGGCGATGTGCTGGTGAAGGAGGTACAACATCTGGACGAACAATGTGCCAAAAATGCAACGTTGGTTTGTGTGTTAATTGTTTTATAGGATACCACACCAGACGATAAAAATATTCTCAAATAAATATTTAAAAAAAAATTAAAAATTTTTATTTCAACGATTCTAAAAATTCCTTAAGCGCCCAGCGTTACCATATGGTAACACCATGTAATTTTTTTAAAAAAGACATGAAACCGAAAAACTTATTTTTTTGGATTAAATTATTAACATTTTCATCTAATTAACCCTAAAAGTAAAGATTTTCAAAAAAAAAACTTGGGCGCTAATGGGTTAATTTTGTAATTTTCCATCTTCTCAATTAAGTACCCATACATTGATTTGTGTCTTATTATAATTTATGAAAATATTTCGATTCAAAAATAATGATATATAATCAATCTAGACAAAACTTTAAATTATTATAATAAAACATTACAGACGGATATTAGATTGTAACTGTCACGTTTTGAAAAGCGTTTTTTCGCCCCGGATATTTTATAGTTTATAATACGTAGGATAAAGTATAATATTTTTTTTCACATTTATCGTTCTTATACTAAATAATCAATTAATTTTGGTAGTTTGCCTATTACTAAACTTATTAACACAAAATACAGTTCGTGTTTGGTAGGCAATTGAAGTATAAAATTACAGTAGACGCATTCCAATGTTACCTGTGCCAATACAGATCCTTCAAACATTTTGGACATTAACTCAACCCTATCTCTGGTTATTAAATTAATTAGATACGGTTTTTTGTTCTTACTGATAAAAATAATACCTATCTACATTACAATACAATTACAATAATACATTTTTGAACGTTATTTTTTTTTATTTAGATTTAGTGCAATTCCGTTATCTGTGATGGCAACAACGAATTGATTCACGAACCATTGTGTCCATTCTGAACACAGGTTTACATTGGGAAAAAAAAGTGTACCAGTTTTATATGACGGGAAGTGTACCTACAGCTTCTATCGTGGATCTTCCTTTTCTAAAACTCTACTGGTAATCTTCTATGCTTTGTTCGGTATAAACTTTGTTTATTTGTATTACATTTACAAAACTAACTCTGCTGCATATGCCATAAAGTAATCCATGATGAGTTTATTATGAAAATTATAAAAAGTTTGCCAATGTGGGTCCATAATACATATGGGAAATGAATCAATACTCACAATCTTAAGTAGTTTTTATTATTTAATGATGGTAAATTTTGAGCCCAAAATTTACCGTCATTAAATAATAAAAACCACTTAGAATAATTGTGAGTACTGACTCACTTTCTATATACTAAATTTTAATGTGTTTCAGATTTTCCTATTTTGTTTAAAAGTCTGTTGTAAACAAAATGAAAAATCGTAAATAAGATAAGTTATTTTTTAATACGTATGGTTACGTAAAGGATTTTTTAATGCATAACCTACCCAACCAACGTCGATTTTTTTTTTCGACGACCATATTAAAATATTGGTAAATCAATTAAAGCTTTAATTATCCTGTTTATAACAACGTTAATTTAATGTTCAACCAAAACCCATAAATTTGCACCGAGTCCTAGAATCGATTTGTTTAATAATCTCCTGCAACCAGTTGATTATAATCAAAGACGATTAATGTGTCAACTGGGTCTTTAATAATAATTATCTTGATCGACAACAGCTCTATATAGTTCCCGAAGTCCATAACTTTGGTATGGTAATAAATTCATGATTTGTGACTAATAATCGATTTGAAGTTACGATCGAATAGACATTTCCGGTTGAATAATTAACAATAAAGGAAAAAAGTGTCTTTTTCTTGTCAATTTTTTTATTTAAATATTGGTAATACTACTCTTATTATACCTTTACTAAATATCGATTTACAACTTTCTGAGCCGTTTTGTAACTTCCAATCGCCACGTCTTCCAGTCGTTCCATAGCTCCTCTGGTATGTTTCTTTCTCCTTTCCTTTCTATATCTTTAAAAAAACTCCAACTTATTCTTATTTTACCTCTTTTTCTTGTGTTCGTATTGCTTTTGGTATTCATTGTTAATCCTTTCTTTGTATATGTTCAAACCGGATAAGTTGTTTTTTTTTTAATTAATGGCTTTGGATAACTTGATCCATTTAGCCACGATAATGTATTTGACTACTTGAATTAGTCCGCTCGTTCTCCATTCTTCTGGTATTTTATTGTATTTTATAATTTTTTTAATTAATGTTGTTAATTGTTTCGTCATTACTGCTCCACAATATTTCAGTAACTCGTGTGGTATCCCGTCTGTATACAATTGTAAAGGTAGTAAATTAATTGCAAAAGCTTTGTAGCATACAATGGTATTTAAAAATTACTTTTTTTATTTTTACCTAAGCTACCACGGATTAGTTGAGAGGCGAAAAAATAGTAAAAATCGAGCAGAATCATGTGGTATTTCAAAATTTTTCTTTGAATTAGCTAGCTTAATATTCAAGCTTCTGCTTAATAGCTTAATATTGGCTTCCCATAAGGAGTAGTTAAGAAGTAAAAACTTAAGTAGAACTAGCTGAACGTTTTAACGTCACCCAGTCAACCATTTCAAGAGTGTTAACACGTTTTTCTGTTACTGGAAGTAACTCGAGAAGACCCGGTCAAGGCCGTAGAAGGGTTACAACTCCTAATCAAGACCGTTTTTTGACACTTTGTACACTAAGACAAAGGTTTGTTACCAGTACTTCTCTACTAAATAAATTTTTGGATCGTTATAACTTTAGAATCAGCCAAAATACGATTAGAAGAAGATTTGCCGAAAACGATTTATATTCTGGAAGGGCACCAATTGGCCCATTATTGACCAGAGACCATAGAAGGCAAAGATTGCATTTTGCTCGTGAACATGTTAATTGGAATAATGACGATTGGGGAAGATTATTGTTCACCGATAAATCCATGTACTTTTTCTTTTTTCTGATGACAAGAGAAACTAAGTGTATAGAACGACTGGGTAACGCTACGCACAGTGTAACACCGTAGAGACTGTACAGTATGGCGACGGCTCGGTAATTGTGTGGGGTGGAATTAATTTAGAGGCTCGTACGGAATTTGTTAGAATCGATCGCGGTCGGCTTAGGGATGGGAAAAACCTACCGGTTTTAACCGAAAACCGGTTTTTTTACTTCACAATAACCGGTTTTAAAGTAAAAACCGGTTATTAGGTTTTTACTGTGATTAGGATTAGGTTAGGTATTATTTTGGATCCCAATCGTAATTATTATTTTCAAGTAATTATTCCAAACAAAACCATAATTCAAATTTTATTTTATTTTATAAATACAGAAGCAAACTAAAAGTGCAAACTCTCATCAGCCAGAAACAATTAAGTTTTATTATAATATTTCGTTAAAAAGGTATTTGTAATCATAATATTTACATAAGAAGTGATCTGGTACATCATCTATTTTTCACACTTGACTCTTGACATTGAAAGTGGGTGAATGGCTGTTTCTGATTACCAGAAATAATGTTCTGACTATAAATATCGAATTACTGATTACGAATAGGAATCTCCAAGGATTTCCCTACGTTATCAAAACGATACACCCATACAGGAAGTATTAAATGAGTTAAAATGTACCTACTATACAAATAATACAAACGTGTTAAAAGTAATACATGATAATTTTTTTTGATGGTAGTAAAAATAAAAGATGAATTGCATTATTCAATTTATTTTTAAGTAAAATATTTATGTTGATATTATTTTTTTTAAATCCCATTTGAAAGAGTCTGGGAAATTTTTTATAAGTTGAAATGGTTGGGGTGGGGAATTTTTTGGGTTTCGTAGGAGAGGAAAATTGGTGGGTATTTTAGAGGATTATATTTTTAAATGGTAAATTAAATTTGCATCAATAATTGAATACAATAATTGCATATTATATTCTACTCTCATTATATTCATTGACAATAGAACCTAAATTATTTTAGCGCTCTCTGTTGAGCAGTAGTATAATAATTTTGGTTTGCTGCTCTCTGCATCTGACTACAACCAGATGGAATTCTGTCTACCATATGCTTAAAAGATTCACACTAATGTCCCCATATACACTGCAATATTGGCAGATCCCTCGATTAAAAAAGCACTAAGGATGATTTCTGGTTCAGATATAAAACTAATCACTGAAATTGTAAGCATTTTATCGCCTTTCGATTAGGTCACAAAGGAGATCTCGGGTTCCCAGTACATTACTGCTAGCCTTGTTATTCCCCTTGTGTCTATTATCGAAAGATTTTTAAAAAACCTCAAGCCAAACCTTAGTACAGCTCAAAAGTTATGCCAAAAGCTTATAACTAGCCTTCAAGAGAGGGGCACTAAGCTTTTACGAAATACCCTGCTTTGCCGTGCTACCATCACGGACCCGAGGTTCAAAAAACTATATCTGAATCCGTATATAGCGGAGACAGTCACATCCAATTTAGGCTCGGAAGTTAGGACGTACCTTACCGAAATCTGAAAACTTTCTCCTTCCTGCTCCTTTCAGAATGAAGAAGCCAAAGTGAGTTTAAAATCAAACCCTCTTTGGTCTTCACACGATCTGGAGTTGGTGAACAGTGGTTTCAGTTCAAGTTCTCAGGACACACAGATTCAAAGTTCTTTTTCAAATAAACTGACTCTATATCTGCAGCGGCCTTTGCTGCCAAGTGATTCGTTTTCATTCTGGGATCAGAACAGAACCTGTATGCCAGGCTTGTCTTTTATAGCTAAAAAAATACATGTCGTTGGTCGGAAGTGGCATCAGAGAGACTGGTGTCATCATTGAATGATATTGTGTCAGATGAGAGAAGCCGCTTAACCGACCAACATATATATGAACGAGTTTTTCTCAATAGGCTTCATGAAAAATACTGGCCAACATAATGCTAAATCCATTTCATATAATATAACCTATTTGTAACCTTCTAACCTATACTTTTTTACTTAAAATATTACTTCATATTCTTTTATTGTATATTATTGCAATATGTATATATTAATCTTACGCTATATTATATTTAATAATAATCACTTAATATATATTAATAATAAAATAATAAATAAATAGAATAATTAATATAATAAAATGGTTTTATTAAAAATTGTGTTTTATTTATATTGATATTGATGTTCTTTCGATAGTACTAATTTTGATCATATTGATATCGAGTCGAATGAAGCATCGCAAACTAAAGTGCATTGTAAATGTAACTTTGTAACTATTGGATTAAAAAACCGAAAACCGGTTTTTGGAAAAACCTGTTTTTTTGGCCGTTTATAACTGCCAGGTTAAACCGTAAGCAAAAAAAAAACGGTATAACCGAAAACCGGTGTTTTGTCAAAAACCGCCATCCCTAGGTCGGCTTACATCGCAGAGTATATAACAGAGATTTTAGACGAGCATGCCATTTGCACCATTTATTGGGGATAATTTCATGCTTATGCAAGATAACGCCAGGTCACACACGGCAAGAATTGTGCAGCCCTATCGTCAGGAGATTGGAATTCCTGCCATGTTTTGGCCTGCGAGAAGTCCTGACGTCAACCTAATAGAACATGTTTGGGACATCATAGGCAGACGACTACGACAACTACCTAATGCACCAAACATATTAGATGAACTGTTTTTGCGGTTGGTTGAAATTTGGGATCAACCTGATCAAGAAGAAATCAGAACGACTATTCTCAGTATGAGAGATCGTTGTCAGTAATAAATACCAGAGGAGGCAATACTCGATAATAGTACACGGTACTAGTATTTTCTTCAACTTTAAAAATTTCAATTTCTTCATTAATTTATAATGTTAGTTTGTTTAGATCAGTTGTTTGTTTAAATGTTTAGATTTATGATGTTATATTGTTAATTTCAATACATTTTTTGTAAAAAAGATAAGTTTTTTATTTGAGATGTTCTAAAACAACCATAAAGCAGAAAAGATCAAACAAAATTTTTTTCATTACAACTCAAAATAAGAATTTTAAAATTATGCGTTAATTTTGGAGCGCAGTGTATTTATAAACTAATGATTTTGTTTTCAATTATTTTTTTAGATCTAACTTTTATTTAGCCAAAATTCTAATTTATAGTCAAATTTAATTTTTTAACTATAGCCTAAAAAAATAATTACCTATCTGTACAATTTTTAATATTCCTATTTTTTTTACAGCGTGAATTTTCTTTATTTGAAAACGAACTAATTTTTTAAAACCATATGAGATTTTTTTCTGTTTGAATAAATCTACTAATTAAGTGGTGATGTTTCACTAAAATAACCTCCATACTAGTAGATCACTGACGTATAATATTTAATTACACCGAAACTTTCACCAACTCCAATACTAAAAGATAACATTAAATTTAAATAGATACAGAAACTACTTACCCTTCTTGCGAACTGCACTAAAACCCCAAGCTGCTATTAGAACTCGCACTATCAAGAAACTTAGCAGACGACAACCGTTACAACTTCGCGGACTTTTAAAACTTCGCGGCGAAAAGGGTGCTCTAGCCGATCGGCTGGTTGGAAAAGGGCACTGAGACACACTGACGAAGCTGTAGAGAAAAGGTGACGGAAGGCGCAAGCCCCTGGTTCCGTTCATCAAGTTGCTACCGTCGCTGAATGAATGAGTTTTTAGAAGTTGAAATGAAATTGTTGGATTAACAATTTAAGAGGTTCGTTTTCACAAGGAGTTTACAAACACAAGGATTAATTAGTTTTTTATTAAACTGATTTTTTATAATCTGCAATATTAAGAGCATTTATAACAGAGTTTATCTGTGAAAAAAACATTGATTTAATTATTTATTAATTATTTTTTACCTATAAAACGTTTCTTAAAGTTTCTAAATTAAATTACATAAATAATTGACCGATAATTCCTTGACCTAAAAAAATCTTTATTTTACAGTAATTTATGAATGTTAATGCCTTTATTTTGGTCTAATAACAAGTAATATACCTTTTTCCTCTTCTTTTTAGCTTTTTCTAGTTCACTTTTGGACGTAGGCCTTGAACATACTTCCAATTTGTTTCCGTCATTCTTTTTATGTCGTCCACCGATCTTATCTGTGGTCTTCCTCTTGGTCGTCTACCTTTGTAAGGTCTCCAATGTTGTATTGTGGCGTTTAAATGTTGCTCTTTTTGTACCTGCGAAGCTCCATTTGAGTTAAGCAATTTTTGCCGTAATATCCTCAACTTTTATTTTTGATCTTATCCAGACACTCGTATACCTAATATTGCTCTTTCCATTGCCCTCTATGTTGTGGCTAGTTCATTTATTTCGCTGGTTTGTGTCCGGGTGTGACATCCATATATCATCGTAGGAAGGATGCATTGAATGAACACTTTGCTTCCCAAGTATTGAGGTATTTTGCGGTTCTTCAATTTTCAACTTAGTTTTCCAAATCCTACCAAATCCTGTAATATAACTACATACTTGAAATTATGGTAATTAATGATATATTGAAGTGTGAAAAACTGTAGGTTCAGACGAAATACCTGCGGAACTACTGAAATGTCTAGACGATGAAACTCTACCTGTACTTCTGGACCTATTTAATGAAGTATATAAAACTGGAAAAATCCCACAGGAATGGTTGGTGTCCACCTTTGTAGCAATACCAAAAACAGTATATGCCAAAGATTGTTCAGACTATAGGACAATATCACTAATAAGCCATACCCTCAAAATATTTCTAAAGGTGATTCATGGAAGATTATATAGAAAACTAGAAGATGATATGGATGATACTCAGTTTGGGTTCCGCAAGGGTTTGGGAACGCGAGAGGCATTGTTTGCTTTTAATGTCCTCTCTCAAAGATGCTTAGATATGAACCTAGATATTTATTCTTGTTTCATCGACTTCGAGAAGGCATTCGACAGGGTCCGACATGAAAAACTAATAGAAATACTGAGAAACAGAGATATAGACAGACGAGACTTACGAATCATTATCAATCTGTATTGGAACCAAAAGGCCAATATAAAGATAGAAGAACAAAAGTCCGAAAATATAGATATAAAGAGAGGACTAAGACAGGGCTGTGTTCTGTCACCATTACTGTTTAACGTGTACAGTGAAGCCATATTCCAGGAAGCGATTGCGGATCTGGGTGATGGAATCTCTGTAAACGGAGGAATAGTAAATAACATAAGATTCGCTGATGATATAATGGCAGACACCCTGGAATCGCTACAAGAATTGGTAAATAGAATTAACGATTATTGCATTAGATACGGACTAAAAATAAATAAGAGAAAAACTAAATTTATGATTGTCTCAAAAACGCAACAGGGAAATGAAAGATTATTGATAGAGCAAACCCAAATAGAAAAAGTAGAGACATATATCTGGGAACCTGGGTTGATGACAAAAATGACCAAAGCAGAGAAATCAAAGTCCGAATTGAAACTGCAAGGCAAGCATTTGTGAAAATGAAGACAATGCTTACCAACAGAGACCTTCAGTTGCATCTCAGATTGAGGGCTCTAAGATGGTACATATTTTCTATCTTACTATACGGAATGGAAGCTTGGTCATTGAAGAAACAACACATAAGGAAAATAGAAGCGTTCGAAATGTGGTGTTACAGAAGAATATTAAAAATTCAGTGGGTTCAAAGGATTACCAATGCTGAGGTACTACGACGTCTAAATAAGGAGTTAGAAATTATGAACAGCATAAAAAGAAGAAAACTAGAATATTTGGGTCACATAACCAGAGGAGAAAAATATGAGCTGCTGAGAATTATTATGCAAGGAAGGATCCAAGGAAGAAGAAGCATAGGAAGAAGACGCATCTCCTGGCTGAAGAACCTTAGAGAATGGTTTAACTGTAGTTCACTACAACTTTTCGGAGCAGCAGCCAACAAAGTGACCATAGCCGTTATGATATCCAACCTCCGATAGGAGATGGAACTTTAAGAAGAATGAAGTGTGATAAACCTCAGCTAGATTGGCCAAATAGATCGTAAGTTGTTTAATTTAGGCCAGTGAAATAAGCAAAAAAATTACCCTGTTTGTGACACTAAACCGGCCAGGCAAATGACAATTGTTTTTAGTAGTATGGACCTCTCTAACAAGATCGTGCAGTACGTTAAGTTTTGGATTAGATATTGCACACTACATAAAGCGCTTAAATCAGCCAAATTGCCTCGAACGAGGTAATAGTAAGTATCTGATCATTGCGTATACCGGGTTTATTTCTTATAACACAAACTCGATAAAAATACACTGACCTTTATAAGGCGGTGCATTTGTTTCGGTTTTTAATAATGTCAACAATTTTTTACAATAAAATTGCAATTGCAGTAAAAATAAAAGCGCAGTTCTTTAAAAAGATAAAACAAGAAATATACTCTTATGGAAAATAAAAATAATTTATAATAAAATAAAAAATAATTCTTTATGCCCTATAGAAATCTACTAAAAAATCATCAGCTGTTTGTCAGGTTATAAAAGGTGCAGATTTAGAGTCACTAATACTAAGATCTATAGCAGAGAAAGATCCAGAGGAAATATTAAAATGAGTATTAGATTTTGTATTAACAAGACATGAATTTGTGCAGTTAATAATATTTTCGACTACTTTTCCCCGTCCAAATGTTGATTGAGAACCCCACATACTGTTATGTGCGTTGAAGTCTTCTGTGAGTATAAACGGCTGTGGAAGTTGGAATATAAGGTCTAGGAGCTCTTCTTCTTTTAGAGAATGGTTTGGAAGAATATACGTGGAGCAGATGGTAAGTTTATTAGGGCAATATATAGTTATGGCAATTGCCTTAAGATTCGTTGTTAAATGTAGCATTGTTGAGAAGATTTTTCTGGGCGCAAATATTCATGCACCACTTCTACTAGCTCTGAAGCAGTTCGTCCTAATGAAGTGGTCTCCTTCAAAGGATTTGGGATGAGGGCTATTAGTTGTATTAAAATTAGTCTCTTGGAGACAAAGAACATTTGGATGGTAAATTCATATCAGATATTGTATTTGTTCAAGCGCGGATAGTATCCGTCGCAGTTCCATTGTAAAATAGTGAATTTAAAAAGTATTTTAATTAGTAAAAAGAATATACTTTGTACTAATTACATCATTTTTAGAAAAGATCGATATCATTGCAGATAAAGTCACATTAATTATTGGACGTAAGGCTGGTAAGTTCGTCAGCGTCTATAGAATTTAATGTGCGTTTTATATTTTTAGTTATTCTTGTAATGCAATTTTTAAATGATCTATCGGATACAGTTTGGTATATTTGTGTAAGATCTTCGTGGAAGGAAAGAATGTTCGTGGTGAAATTATGAGCTTCTTTGAGAGGATTACTACTCCCAAAGGAATTTCCCAGGAAGGCAATTATTTGTATTGCTGAAAACGAAATTTTTTTTGGATTAGCACAAATTAATTTTTCAATATTTGAATGTGCAGATGAATTAATTTTACCAATTTCTTTGTCATCAGTTTTTGATTTCTTTTTAGGAGCTGATTTAGGAGTTGCGAAGGTTGTTGTGTTCTATGTGGTATTAGAGTTTAAGTTTAGGGGGCTAAAGGTAACCAGTAAAGAAGGTGATTCAAGACTTGTGTGAGTGGAATGAGTTCTTTTTTTGCCAGAGTTAGAAGGGACGGATACTGTTCATTTGGGATTGTTATGTCAGTAGGTGAAATATTTAAATAAATTTCTTCTTTTGAGAAGAGCGAAAGAGGAGATATACTAAAAGAAGAATCAAGTGTGATTTGAATCAAGTTGTATTTGGAGTGGGATTGCTAGATATTTCTTGAGGGCTAGGACAAGAGTCTGCAATGTGTCCAGATTGCTTACATAAAAAGCATTCAAGTTTGTCCAAAGTATTAAAATTCCTATAATTTGTATTTTCATATGAGATTACAATTAAAGTATTTAACTCAAAGAATTCTCTATCTGATATTAGAAAGACTGAGCGTTGAAAACTAAAGATGTGAGCATATTCGTCTTCCGGTGAACTACACCGGATAAGCGGGATAGGGGAAGCAAGTTGTAATCCAAGTTCATTTTTAACCTTTCGCTACCGAAGGGTCAAGTTGTTTTGTAGTTGACGGAGGGGGTACATTATGTACCCCATGCATTTTTATAGATTCAATATTAACATAATGCAATAATTTTAGTTAAAACATAATTAAAACAAATGCAAGTATTTTTTATTAAATATAAGTAACAATAAAAAAATATATGGTGTCTTGAAAAAATTAATTATCGTTTTTTTGATTAGCTTTACATTTCGTACATATTATTGTTTGAATTGTTGTGGTTGTTTGATGTTCAGCACAAACAAAGAATTTACAAGAATTGCACGTTTTTCTGCTTTTGCGGTCCTTCTTGCGTGGACAAAGTAAACATCGCCCTGAGGATTTCAAGATGGTGGCGTCGTTTTCGCGATTCTTGGTGGCGGTGGGCATAATTCGTACATCGCGTTTATAATTCGCTTATGGAATTTTTGTGGACTTCGTAGTCGCCTATCGACATGGGGCTTTATAAGTTCTTGACCCAGGTTTAGTAAAAATTCTCTGCGTCTGTGAGAAGCTTCATACGCACTAATGGAATTCTTTGTCGTCCACAATACGTATGCATTCAGACCTGCAATGTCTAGAAGATTTTGAAACAAAACAAATGGCCATCTCTTAGAGGCTCTTTTACAAGAATATTCATTTACCATCTTATCCATAGTATCTACGGCACCTTTTGTAGAATTGTAATGCAAGATTATGTCTGGCTTATAGTCCGTCTCTTCTCCGCTAATTTTATCGTCGTTATGTTCTGTACTCAATCAAATTACTGCCTTATTCTTTTTAGGAACGTAAGACGCCAGTGTTATTTCCTCAGTGAAGACAAAAACTGAGGACTTTTCTTGTCTAGAAATATTGGGTAGTAGGGCTGGAGGGATATCCTGCTTGTTTTTTCGAAGTGTTCCACATAATGTTATTTGTCGATCTAGGAGTTGTTTTGCCAAGGGAACACTGGTAAAACAATTATCAGTAGTAATGCCATAACCAGTTTTTAGAAATGAGACCAAATCAAGTACTACTCTTTTGCCCTGGTCTTTTTCTGGTTTGTTACCATCTTTTCCAGTATAAATCTGAAGGTTAGCAGCATAGGTGATTGTTGCATCAACTAGAGCCCATATTTTGATGCCATACTTGGCTGGTTTTGATTTAATGAAGACTCTAAATGGACACTTACCTCTAAAACTTACAAGTTGTTCATCAACAGTTAGATGAGAGTGGCACTTAAAACTTTCTTTACAGTGTTCTACAAACTTTGTAAACACTTCCCTAAAAGCTGCTAGTTTGTCAGAACTTCTACGTTCTTCTCTAGTGTTCAAATCATCGAATCGCATAAGTGAAATTAAATCTAGAAATCGGTCGCGTGACATGGCAGCCGGAAAAATAGATCGACTGTACAAAGGGTTCCGACACCACAAAAAGTGCACTGGTTCCCTATTCGCTTTTAGCGCACCCGCCGTAATCAAGAGTCCCAAGACCGCCTAAATTTCCACTGAATCAGTAGGCAACCAGGTTCTTGTTTTATTAGCATTTTTTCCATTCCAATCCTGAAAGTATTTCTCCGCTTTCTGGTTTGTACATTTGACGATGATCTTTACAATTTTCTCATCTACAAATAATTTGAAGCAATCACTAATTTTAGCGACATTTTTAGATTTTTCTGTAAGCCCTGGTTTTTCGAGCTTTCGAGCTTTCAAGTTTTTTGTGCGACATCTAGTTTGTCGTAAAGGACGATTTTTCCAAACTGTACCATTCTTGGAAATAAATGTGGAATCTACTGCCCCCAAAACTGGTTTATCAGAATAGTTACTGTTGCTCTCAGATGGCTAAAATATAATAAACTCAAGATAGAAATATCGTACATAAAACAAAAATAAAAATTACCTGTAGAATTTCAGGCTCATATTCCGCTACTTCTAAATTATCATCTAATTCTGAATCATCCGATAAACACTATCTCTTTCAGAAAGGTAATCATCATCACTTTCCTCTAACCACTGCACCGCAGTTTCACGATCCTGTTTTTTCCGAAGGTCTAACTTTATTTTTTTCGACATATCGGTAAATCGTGTAATCACAAATGGATAAACTAAAACGGTATGATAGCACTAAGTCATCCACAGAACTGATTTGTGTATTATTGCAAAGAACAGGTTTGGTGCCGTGCGCAAAACGTCTGGTTTAGTCAGTGGCGTCGACCGCAATGAACTGTACCGCGGTTGACGGAGGGGGTACAACTTGTACCCCAAGCACTGTGCTGCACTTTTCATAGGTAAAAATATGTCAAATTGAAAACAAATGGTTGGATATGCTTTTACACATCCCAATGAAGAAGTAACTAGAACAGTTAAACAAAATTCCAACATTTTTAAAAATTATTCATGAAAAATCGAATTTGGGGTACAATCTGTACCCCCCTCCGGTAGCGGAAGGTTAAGTGATTGCTCTATGAGTGCATTCGGGATCGATGGACACACGTTAGAAAGAAGTAGCCTCTTTGCAGGTGTAATAAGTCTGCAAATAGATATTATTTAATTCCTAACAGAAATAGTCGGATAATTTCTTAGAAGATTATATACTACGGATATGAAAGAAAGAGAGATGCATATACGCTGTTTAGAAATACGTGAAGCAAAGGTTGTTTCTTTAGGGGTAACAATTTCGCCAATTGCCTTTATGTAATCAAATAGCACTACGTCTGGGATAGCATTTATAACAATGGCTTGAGTTCTACTGGGACATGATGTTGCTGTTATAGATTTTTTCTGTGTGATTTTGGTTACTGCAGCGAAGCTAAGTTGAGCTGTTTGTAATGATGCCATAATTTGATTTTAATATTTTGGATGTCAAAATATTAAGTATGGCCAGAAAGGACTGGCCTAATTTTAGATGTCGAAAGTATTTAAGTGATATCGACTTACCAATATTTACTTGATAAACAATCACATTAAACTGACTATTTTTTATTAAAAATACTATTAGTAGAAGGCAGGTGTTTACTCGTTGGCTTCTGAAATAGGAATGACTTTTGTAATTGTATAATATATAATAATCATAAATATATTAGTTCAGCAATTTCTGTACCGTGATCTTAAATTTGTGTTTACTTTAAATTTACTTAATATAAATGACACTAAAAGACAACACTTTTGTACAATATATTTATTATAAATTTTTGAGTATATTTTTGTTTTAATTAGAATTCAATTTTTAATATTTTGATTTTAAATTCTTGTTTCTTAGTATTTTTTAGAATTGGCCTACTCCTTTCTTTTTTGTCCTCATCGATCATTCTCTTTATTTAAAACTTCCAGTTTTCGTTAATAATTTTTCTTGGTTTTCTATACTTAGTTAATTTATATTTGGATATTTCCTGAATAAATTAAAGCTCTCCATTTTGTAAAATTTAAAGAACTACTTCTTTTTAATGCAGAAATAAGAAATAATTAATACCAATTAACAATTTTACGCACAAATTAACATACAACAAAAAAATAAGGTTCTTTCGACAAAAATAAAGCAAATTTGATAGAAACACAATTACCAACCTACTAATTTAAACAATAAGTTCTCTTTTACAAATGAAAAGAGCTGAAGGTTCACAATGAACATTAGTTAAAGTTTGTCATTATGAAATCGGGCTTTAATTTTTATTCGATACACTTCTCATTAAAAATTATTTTCTATAAATATAATGTCAGATTTTTACAATTTTTGCTTCAAAAATTGTATTAAAGTGTGTCAATTATTAGTAAAATATTTTAACCCTTTTATTGCGGTAATAATATAGGAATGTAGAAATATTGTGCGGAAATAATTTTTTGCGTATATTCAAATATGATTTATGAATTATGTGAAGGAAATCGGTTGAGAATCTACTGCTGATGGCCATTTTACTTACTTTTTGTTAGACGCGAATTCGCGTCCTCTGCACATTTTTGGAAATTTTGTATAAACTGCGGAAAGCGCGAAATTGCAGCCCAATAAAAGTTAATAAAAACTAATTATAATTCACCGAATTTATTTTGTAGTTAAAAAATATTGTGTCAATGTTAAATAATACTAAAAAAATATGCAAACTTATTTTTTATTAAGAAAGATACAAAAAAAAACAGAAACAAAAGTATAATACGTAAAACTCGACTAATTTTCTTTATGGCACTCAACAAAACATGCACCCATACATAGTCCTGGGTGGTCTGGACAAGAAAGGCAGTGAAACAAAGTGTGTCTTTTCGTAGCTTTTTCTTATGCAGATACGGCATTTTTTACGCATGGTGTGACATTTTTCATTTGTTGTATTAATTTTAGTAAGCATAGTTGGGAACTTTTCACGTTACTTATATAGTTACTGATTTGGGTTCTGGTAACATCTTTTCTAAAACACGTTCTAAATTTCCCAAGACTCATTTTTGAACGTGATACTTATTATATAATATGTATATGTGAATTATTCATCATCATTTGGAAAATGTGGATTCCTAATTTCTTGTACCACCGTAAAGTCTTTGGAATTCCTGGATAGTAAGCCATTTGTTGATCCTGATGATCTACACCACCCATATACTTATTATATTCGACGATAGGTTGTGGTTTTTCCTTTTCAACACCTCTTCAATTCGTTACTATCATTAAACGATTTTCAAATTCTGAAGATATGTAAATTACGGATAGATAGATATGATAGATCTGTATTAAGTATTTCTATCCAGTAACATTTTTGCCAACTGGAAACTATTATAATAGTTATCCATGAAAACTGAGTGGCCTTTATCTAAGTAATCGCTCAGTAAATGCATTACTTTTTTTTGTATGGTCTTTACCTCCTAACAAGTCACGTTCGCCACCGCAAACAACAAATTTCAAAATAAGTCCACTGGGTTCCGTCAACATATAGATTTCATGTTTGTGGCGCTTATTTGGAAGATATTGTTTAAACATAAGTCTTCCTTTCCACAAGACCATCGACTCATCTAACGAAAGTTGTCTATTAGGATAGTAAACTTTCTTCATCACATTGTTGAAATATTCTATTACAGGTTTAATTTTAAAAAGACGATCTTCGGGGATTTGGTCACCTTTCATCCTATTTGTACAAAAGTGAAGACAACGCATAATTAATAAATACCTGTCTCTATTCATGTAGTTTGAAAAATAGGTTGTTAATAGTCTGTGTTTTTTGTTTGTTTTTTGTTGACAGTTCCTGTAAGTAAAGTTAATCCTAAGAACACAAGGTACTCTTTTACTGTCAGTTCTTTCCATTCGGTGATTCTCAATCGTACTAATAAACTAATAGTTTATTTGTTCCAATAAAAGAAATGTTTTTTATAAAACTTATTTCGTTTCACGAATTTTCAGCCTGGATCTTATTTGTACTCTCTAAAATCTCATCGTGCACAATAATTTCCGCTCTCTCTTGCATAAAACTCTCCTCGTTCCGTAAGATTTGAATCCGAATCTCTATTATTATAGAAATCTTCCACTTAAACTAAAAAATATGTATTTTAATTTTTTATAATATAGCACATTGAAATTATCTACTCACATTCATCTTCGTCGTCTTGCTCACTTTCTGTATCAGAGTTATATAAAAATTCTGTCATTTCATCAACCGTTGTGCGAAAGGAATACTAATAAACGGTGAATGGTTGAATAACATTAGATATGCAGATGACACTATAGTTTTTGCCGATAATCTGAATGACTTACAGATATTAACAAATCACATAACAGAAGTCAGCAACAGATACGGACTAGCTCTTAACATAAAGAAAACCAAATTTATGACAATTAGTAAAAAACCAATACTAAACGCTCAACTTACAATCAACCAACAGAATATCGAAAGAGTCGAGCAATATACATATCTAGGCACCAATTTAAATAGCCAATGGGACCACTCAATAGAAATTAAACAGCGAATAATAAAAGCAAAAGCAGCATTCGTTAGAATGAGAACCATTTTCAACAGTCGACACATATCATTAAAAACAAAATGCCGTCTATTGAACTGCTACATATTCACAGTTCTGCTCTACGGAATGGAAGCATGGACACTGACTGTTGCATCTATGAATCGGCTCGAAACTTTCGAAATGTGGTGTTATAGGCGCATCTTACGTATATCCTGGGTTGACAGAGTTACTAATGTGGAGGTCCTGCGTAGAATGGGAAAAGAATGTGAAATTCTCATGACCGTCAAAACTAAAAAGTTGGAATATCTAGGATATGTAATGAGAAATAAAGAACGTTACGGCCTTCTCCAGCTGATTCTCCAAGGGAAAGTAAATGGTAAGAGAGGACCGGGAAGAAGACGCATTCCTGGCTTCAAAATTTACGAAAGTGGTATAACACGACTACCACTGAACTGTTCCGTGCTGCAATAAATAAAGTAAAGATAGCCGTGATGATCGCCAACATCCGGAACGGATAGGCACTTTAAGAAGAAGAAGATCAACCGATAATTTTTTTGAATTTCTTACATTTATCACTTTTTACTTTTTCATACCTGAAGGTCCAGGTTGCTGTGAATCGCTCATTTTTTATAGAAAATCAATACAACACAAATTAAAACTTCTGTTATTAAGACCACATGTAAAATTAGGTACTGCCCACAAGGTAATATCAAAAATTATAGGTTATATTTGAAATCATTTATTTACGAAAATAGGCAACCTGCATGTGCAGAGTTATTTTGTGCCATTCTAAAAACTGCAGAAGATATAGTTTATATTTGAAGTCACATTTACATAAGCCGCTACATCGCATCCTCCGCATTTTATGAAACACTCCGAGGACGGCATATCGCGCTTTCCGCGGTGAAAGGGTTAAGTTGAACTTTTATATTTATACTTATTTATAAATTGATTTATAAATTACCACATGTTAAATATGACTTTTTACAAATAGTACTCATAGTAAACAATTGGAAGAGTTCATTTACGTGACCAGGGGTAACCGTTATATAACATGCAAACTTTTAATTTTATTTAAATTACTAAAAATAATAAATAAATAATAAAATTACTTTATTAAGTTTTAAACATATTATTTAAATTAAAAAAATACAGAAAATATAGTGTCAAGCTTCCCACTAGTCTTCAGTACCGCCTACTTTACCACTTTTTTGTATCATCATCATTTGATCAAAAATAAGTTTAAATTGAGTAAACCTCTTAGTTCAAAAGAAAATTAAAAAAGCTTTTTAATTCGTTGGTTAAAATTCCTGAGTTAAGGATATTTAACAAACGGCGAATATAACGAGAAACCTTAGGGTCAACTAATTGATGTAATTAAAGATGCAGACATTTCCATTAGAATTTAACTTTTATGTTTATTTTTACGTTTTTATTTAACTCCAAGATAGGACAGTTATTTATAAAAACTTTCTTTTTCTTCTTTCGCTGCCACTCCTATCGGAGATTGGATTTCATGATGGCTAGTCAACATTTTTAAATTAATCCGTATATATAATATTTTTCTTCAACTTGCACTTTTTCGTTTATTTTCACCTTCATAATATTTTTTAGTAGTGTGCATTATCCTATCTCTATTTTACATATTTTGTTGCAGTTCTGTATTTTCCAAAATCTGTACATTTTTAAAATAAAAAGAATGTCTCTTTTGTAAATAATGCTTACTTAAGACTGTAGTACTTATTTCGTCGGTGGTACACTATGTTTGTGTGTAATAACTCTTCTATGTAGATATTGTTATGTTTGACCAATACATGTTGAATTGCAATCTTTATAATTTAAATCATGAATGTGTTGCTTATGTGAGTCCATTTCAAATAAGCAAAAGAAATAAAATAAGACTTACTTACAATTAATTTAATTTACCTATCAAAACGACTGGTTTCGCTTTCTACACTTTGCAAAGCATCTTCAGGTCAAACAGTACAAAGTAAATTAAACGCTGAAATTATAAAAAGTCCATATTATGGTGCTGTCTTATAAAGATAAAGATCAAAAAAGTTATAGTTATGATGCCAATATTACATGTCTGTGTTTATTAATACGCATAAAATTGATAAAGCAGACAAAGTAAAAACCCACAAATTGGTAAGTAAGTAACAAACAAAATACTACTTACATGCCGGTACAAAAATTATTAGTTAATGATTCGTGATACATAGTTTAAACTATTCTGTATTGCTGATGATGGGTGATCTTCGGTTAATGTTGTAACTGTCTGACAATTAGCAATGAAGTTTCTTAAGAGAAGAGATGTTAACAAATGAAATAAGAATAAGGTATATGTTATTGTTTGTTAAATGAAAGTGATGTTTTATATTATTTAAATTAATAAAAGTTATTTATATTTATTCAAGAGATATATTTTATAAATGTGTGTTATTTTATTGAAGTTTTTACAATAAGAGGACAGTTGTAAGATAATGAATGAAATTAGATGTACTATTTTGTGGGTGTGTAATTTCTTTGACTTGTAATTATCAAATTTTAAATAAAGTGCATTTGATTTCTGTTGTGGCAGAAAATTGTGATGTCATATATGTTAAAATTATAAAACTAAAACAATTAAGGACAATTAGGGACAAACAGAACGCAATTAAAAGAACAAAACAGACATTGAGTTTTAAAAAAGTGTGACTTATTGGCACTACATCACTTCGTAGGAGAGGAACTGGTAAAATGGAGTTTTTTTTGTTGTCTACTAGTATTTTAAGAGGTAAATTTGACATTTCACAAGCTAATGTAGGTTAAAGTGTGACAGTTCTTCTTCTATTTCTTAGTTTTGTAACTAAAGTTAACTAGTTTTTGAAGCAAACAGACCTTACTGAAATAGTAGTTAAACATTTAAATGGAATTTGTAAGCTAATATATATAACATTGGCATACTTTTCACAATCAATAAATGAATTAAATTTAAATTTAAATGTGCCAATCGAAATAATTAAAATTATTGCATCCGATTACAACAGGACACAATATTATCCTTCAAGATGTTACTAACAGTCCTAAAGTCGGAAAAGATTAAGATTAGTATTCAGTTATTGCGAAACCATCAACTTCAAAAACAGATTCGTCAATAAAAGCTACAGACGCTGCAGAAAATAATCCTGCTCTTGAACAACTATGACAACTGATGAAACTACTACTGACAATTAAAATGCAGATCTCTCAATGTACTCTCTATGTACAGTAAAACCACCAAGTGCAAATACTAAAAATTGTAAATAGAAGTTCGTCAAATGATGGTTCAGAATATGATCCTGTTTATAATAGCCACATTGAAGGATCTGATGAAAATTCTTGACAGTTCTGAAGCAGATCTTGATCCCAATAATCACAATAATAATGGTAATGTAAAGGGCGTAAAAGAAGAAAAGTTGCTGATCCTAGCCAATGGAAAAGAAACAAAAATAAGAAATTCTGAATGGAAGGGAAACCTTATTTGGGATTCATGAAAGGTCAAACAGGAAAGTATAAACAGTTGAAACAAAAAGAAGCTTATCACATGCAATTCACTTGTGAGAATAAAGTGTGTAGAAAATCAAAATTTAGGTGTTGTTCCGAGTTTTCAGAAGGCGTTAGAAAAAGAATGTTCGAGCATTTTTGGAAAATAACTTTAAAACAAAGACATGCTTTTGTTACAAAAAAAAAACAAAACAAAATAAAAAATAAAAGTTTTTAGACACTCTTGGAATTAAGTATCGGATGATACAATATTGATTAAACAAAGTTCTTTTGAAATGCCTCATGCTCCAGGTGGTAAACTATACAAAACTGATCAAAAACTACTAGACAACATAGACTTTCTACATAATTTTTTAAATGTCCTCCCAAAAATGCCTTTACATTATGCTAGAAAATGCTTCTTCAAATTGTATTTGGAACCTACGTTCTCTACGATAATGGATGGATGTCTATAAATTCTACCTTAGTAAGTGTAAACAAGAAACAGTTGGATATGTAAGCAGAACGACCTTTAGTGCAATGACTGTCAGGAAAAATATTTCAATTATGCCCACGAAAAAGGATCAATGTAATACTTGTGCAAGCTACAGAACTGGAAATAATATGGAGAATATTTGGCAGGATCATAAGGATACACCTAGAGCTGCAAAAGACAAAGATAAACACGAATCAGCACTTGGCAATCAAATCCTGGAATTCGATGTTCAGGCTGTAAAACTTGCACCATTTATCCAGGTAAATGCTTTTTATTATAAAACAAAATTGTACTGCCATAACATCACAGTATATGTAGCTACCAAATACGCTGTTTGTTACTGGTTTTCTGAGGACCAAAACAGTCAACTGGTAGCCTCTACATTCACCTCTTGCATTGGAGACTACCTTACCAAATACTGTCTCACTGATAATGGAAAACCGATAATAATATATTCGCAAGGATGTACAGCGCAAAATAGAAATTGTGTTATGTCCAACGCTTTGCTAAATTTTTGCATAATTCATAATGTATAAATGATTCAAAAGTTTTTGGAAGTTGGGCATACCCAGATCGAAGTCGATTCAGTGCACGCCTGTATTGAACCAAAATTAAAAAATCGGGAAATTAGGCTTCCAAGCGACTATATTGGTATTACTAGAGAAGCCCAAGAAAAAACCATCTCCGTAAGAAGCAATAATCGGTAAGTTCAGTTTCTTTAAAAATTATACAAACCGTCTAAGATATTCATGGATACTATCAGGTAGAGTAGCAAAAGATCTGGTAGTTATGGATATCAGGATTATCAATTATGATTTACAGGGCATTCTTCTTCTTTAAGTGCTATCACTGCTGCTATAAACAATTGCCTTGAGCTGCAACCAAACCACTCTCTCCATTTCTTCAATCAGGAAAAGCGTTTTCTTCCTACGCTTCTCCCACCCTCTACTTTTCCTTGAATTATGAGTCTTAAGATGTTGTATCTTTTGTCTTTCATCACATGTCCGAGATATTGCAATTTCTATTCTTTTATTGTATTTTCCATTTCCCTCTCTCTGCCTATTCTCCTTAACACTTCTGTATTCGTGACTCTACCTACCCATGGAATCCTTATCAATGTTTTAAATGACCACATTTCAAACGCGTTAAGTCGATTTATTGTATTCTGGTTTAATGTCCATGATTCAGCTCCATAGTAGAGTACACTGTGTACATGGCATTTAATTAGCCTTATTCTGAGGGCCAATGTCAGATCTTTGCAGCATAAAATCTTTTTCATTTTCACGAAGTTGGCACTTTCTTTTTCAATTCTAACCATATCGTTCCCAAGTAAGTATATATTTTTACTCTCTCAATCTGCTGGCCTCCTACCGTTAATATTTCGTTTGTATTGTTGTTCTTGCTAATTTTCATGAATTTGGTTTTTTTGATGTTATGAGAGTATTCTCCACTATATCTTAATATTTTGTTCATTATTTTTTTAAGTGTTCCAAGTTGTCCAAGTTGTTATGACTGTATCGTCGGCATACCTAATGTTGTTAATTAAACTTCCGTTCACTTTTATGCCGACCGTCTCGTTTACCAAAGCATCTTGTATGATTTCTTCAGAATCAGCATTAAACAATAACAGCGACAGTATGCAACCTTTCCCGACCCCTGTGCTTATCTCCACTTCTTCTGACACTTCCCTTTCAATTTTTACATTTGATCGTTGGCTGTAGTATACATTTGATATCAATGTTACATCCTCCACATCCAGATTCTTGTTTTTGAGTACTTCTATAAGTCGGTCATGGTGAACCTTATCGAATGCCTTGTTGTAGTCTATAAAGCATACATAAATATCTCGATTAACATCCAAACATCTTTAGGTCAGCACGTTAAAAGAAAATAGTGCCTGTCTTGTGCCCACTCCGTTCCGAAATCCAACCTGGGAATCACTAATATCCATCTCCAGCTTAGCGTTTATTCTATTATGGATGATTTTTAACAGGGTTTTTAAGGTATCTGACATTAGACTGATCGTTCGATAATCAATACATTCTTTGGCATTAACTTTCTTTGGTAGACAAATAAATATTGTTTATTATACAGGGCGTTATCAAGGTAAAACTGGATCATTCTAGCTCAGAATTCACTGAATTACCAACAAGGTCTAAAAAGTATCCTTCGATTGAAAATTATACTCCACTGTATACCCAAAGGTGTAAAATTAAAATACAATTATGAATTGTAATATGTCCTATGTATCACAAACTTTTATTTTAATTTATCCTGTCTTTTAAAAGTATTATTATCTATTTACTAATCACCCTCTTGTAAAAAAAATCCATGACACTTACCAAAATCTTATCATCCATATCACTATAATATGGATTCCCTCCCACATCGGTATTATGGGTAACGACAACGCCGATCGGTTTGCCAAAGAAGCTGCTGTATCCAATTGTACGCCACATAATATACAAATTGCCAGTGACCTAAAAACTAGTAGACAGAAACTCGTACGAAATTACTGGCAGAATCATTGGAAACAATCCGCTACATTTATACACCAAATAGATCAGACGATTGAGCGGTTCGTTACCCCTTGTATAACTAGAAATGAGATGGTTGTTGCTAGAAGATTGCGTATCGGTCACACCAGATTTACACATAGTCACCTAATGAATTCTACACCTAAGCCAATCTGTCACTATTGCCAATCTCCACTAAGCGTTCTACACATCCTTGTGGACTACCCTCATTACAATAAACGACGCCAAGAACTGGGCATGAAGGGCGACAGATCGAACCAGAGCCAAGTCATCACAGCTATCCAGTTTCTGAAGCTAGAAAACTTACTAAATAATATATAACTATAGTATATTATAATATGTAATTTTACCTTATATATAATTGTATCCACGGTGCCTCGTGGTAATGGCCGAAACTGTCACAAGCACGTTAAATTAAATAATAAAAAAAAAGTATTATAAGAAATAATTTTTTTTAAACTGTTCTTTTTACAAAAAACGGGTGTGGCAGTCCAGTGGGACTGCCGGTAGAAGTTATACTTCTATAAACGCGTTCGCCGTTAAAAATTTATATAGGAGTCAATCTGCACAATCATTACATATGTAATGCTATAGGTAAGAGAGAGCAGAAAGAGAAAAAGAATTAGTTATATAGGTATATGGTGCATCGTTTGCTGTATATAAACATTTGACCTGTAATAGGAGTATAGTAAATGAAGGATTGTATCAATATTTTAATGAAAATATATATTTTTATTTTTATATATGTATAAAAGGAGTTGAATGAAATTGACGTGTTTTTTTTTCGCATCTTATGCATTAAAACTATATCTATAAAATGATTTTCTACGTAGATTTTTTTTATAGGACATATTGATCCTTCACCATCGATATGCAGCCCAGATAAAACTATTCCTTCACTCCATCCAATTGGAAATCCATAAATATTTTAAATATTTAAAAATAAACAAGTACTTAGATCAATTATTCA
Source organism: Diabrotica undecimpunctata (assembly GCF_040954645.1). NCBI lineage: Eukaryota > Metazoa > Arthropoda > Insecta > Coleoptera > Chrysomelidae > Diabrotica > Diabrotica undecimpunctata. The sequence continues at coordinate 394,509 of NW_027311921.1, read as the reverse complement.
AAAATTATTGATGAAAATAATTTTATAAATAAAACATTAAACAAACCGACTGTTTAAACAATGGATAATCTAAATTTACTTTACCCACATATTCGCGTGGAATTCACAATAGAAGAGTGTATTTATTATTTTAAATATTAATATAACAAAAGCTTTAAAATATTACACAAATCCATTAACAGTCTTGAATTAACTTTATTGTACTCCACAGAAATCGATGAAATGTAAAATTAAACAAAACAGTTGTTGAATTGACGGACATACAAACTAGGACCTTTTTTATTTTTTGTGGTTAAATTCAATTCAATACTTAATGTTTTGAACTGAAAAACATTTAAATGCACAATAATTTTATACAAGGTGATAATTATTGGGAAACTATACAACCTTTATATCTTTACGGTCGTAAGCGATATGAAAAATAAAGCTCTTTTGTTATTTTAAGTAACCTCATATGAAATTAAACGCAATGCTGTTGTAATTTGTCTCTTAAATTTCTTATATAGTTGATTTGTATAATAAATTTAGCAGATTTCAATATCCTCAAAAAGGTAAATCTAAACGGATTTAAAACTGGTGATCTATGTGGCTATTCATTTGCTTACCTTCTGTTAATTCATCCATTTGCAAATCTCTCATTTATACACTATAATATGACGTAAAGAGGTAAAGCACCGTCCTGTTGAAGAACAATCATCTAAGTTGCAAACTACAGAGTGTCCTCAGTACAGTAATATAATTCTAAATCCTTATTAATTGTCTCTTCTTCTTCTTCGCGTGCCATTTCAGAATTATCCGATTGGCCATTTGAAGGCTTCTCGATCTTCTGCAATATGGAATAATTGTCCTGTATTTGATATCTGAGTCCATTTACGAATGTTTTTTAACCAGGTTTCTACTCCTCTACGGCCCTCTATTTGCCTTTAGGGATCAGTTGTAATATTTTATATCGACTTCCTCTTACTATATGTCCCAGATAAGACATTTTTCGATGTTTAACAGTCTTTAACAGTTCTCTATTTTTGTTGACGCACCTTAGTACTTCTTCGTTAGTTTTCCTTGCTGTCCAAGGTATCTTCAGCATTCGTCTATGAACCCACATTTCCAATGCTTCAATTTGGTTCATGATCGATACTTTTAGCGTCCACATTTCTGCACTATACAAAAGTACGGACCAAACATAGCACTTAACCATTCTTTGTCTTAGTTCTAAACGGAGATGATTATTGCAAAGAAATGACTTTATTTTCATAAAAGTAGTTTTAGTGATTGCTATTCTACGCTTTATTTCTATGTCTGGATCTAGTTGGTCCGTTATCACAGTTCACAAACATGTCATTTTGTGAACTTTCTCAACTTGGACTTCGTTTAATTGAATCTTTGCATCGGGATTTGGGTCACGACTAAACACTAAAAATTTGGTTTTGTTTGAGTTTATTTTAATGCCCACTTCCTCTTCTACCTCGTGAATACGATCAAGCAGAATTTGGAGACCTTCAATATTATCTGACAGAATTACTGTATCGTGTGCATATCTAATCATACATTATGTCATACATTAAGTAGTTCCCCGTTGATTTTTATATATATAGTTGTCTCTCAAGTGCCTTTTTAAATAACTGCTCCGAGTAAACATTGAACTATTTTGGCGACAAAATGCAACATTGTCTGACTCCTTGTTGTATGGAGATGTCATCGGTGTAGTTATCTCCAATTTTTACGATTCCAATACAAATTTTTAATAACACGAATATCCTTGTCATCTACTCCGATATTTTTCAGTATTTGCATTATTTTACATGCTATACTTTATCAAATGCCTTTTCAAAGTCCACGAAACATGCAAATACATCTTTTCTTTGGTCACGGCATTTTTGTAACAGGATGTTAAGCGCAAAAAGTGCCTCCCTGGTTCCCATAGCATTTCTAAAACCAAATTGGGTATCTTCGAGATCTTCCATGCATTTGCGTCTAATTCTGTTGTGAAGTATTCTTAGGAAACTTTTAAGAGTGTGGCTCGGTAGGCTAATTAATCGATATTCTGAGCATTTTCCCGCATTGAATTTTTTAGGTATTGCGAAAAAGATAGATTTGAGCCAATCTGTGGAAATCACTCCGGTGTTATATATTGAATTAAAAAGTCTTACTACTACTTTTATGTTATTATCCTCTATTAGTTTCAGTAACTCAGTTAGTGTATCATCTGGACCACAAGCTTTTCTAATTTTAGCATTATTTATAGCGTGTTTTACCTCGCATTTCATAATTTCTGGGCCGTCAGTACAGATTTGGTAGAATTCGGCAATATTATTCCTGTCATCTTCAAACAACTCTGATATATACAGCTGCCATTTTTTTCTTATTTCGTACTCATTTACAATAATTTTGTTATTATTGCTAACGAGTAAAGAAGGAACTCACTTTTTAAATATGTTACTCATTTCTTTTAGTTTTTTGTGCACATTAAATAAGTCGTGTTTAGATATTATATTCTCCATTTCGTCGCAACTTTCTCTCATCCATTTTTCTTTGGCTAATTTGATCTCCTTTTTTATTCTTCTCTGCAGGTGTTTATATTGTGTTTTATAAGATTTTATTAGTCGACGTTTTTTCATTAATTTCAAGATGTCGTTTATCGTCCATTTATTTTTCTTGATTAAGCTTTTTCTATAATCATTGTTTGTGGAGATTTCGTTAACTTGGTTTTTAAATTCACTCCATAGTTCTTTTGGATCTTCTAGTTGTTCTCTGATGTTTTATATTCTATTGTTAAATTCTTTTTTAATGTTATATTTTACGTTTATATCGTCAAAGTTAAGTACATTGGTTTTTAGTTTTTGTCGCTGAATTCGTTTTAAACTTTTTAAAGTTTAATATCTGCTACAAGTGGTTAATGATCAGATCCAATATCTGTCCCAGGAAATGTAGTGACTTTTTTGACGGCATTTCCGAAACGCTCATTTACAAGTTATTAGTCTATTTGATTTCTTGAGGACTCAGGGTTATTGCCATCATTAAATGGGGTTTTCCAAGTGTACAGTCGTCACTTGGGTAGTTTATATCAGGTTTTTGCAATTCTTATATCGTTTTCTTTGCAAAATTCATACAATCTCTCTCCTCGATCGTTAGGTTGTCCTAGACCATAAGGACCTACAGTCTGACCTTGTCTACCTCCAATTTTTGCATTGAAGTCGCCTATAATATATAAAATTTCGTGTTTATTAAGTTTCTGTCAGATGTCTTGGATCTGATCATATAACTTCTCGACTTCATCGTCATAGTTTCTATCTGCAATCGGGACATAGATTTGAAGAATGTTTGTTTTAAATGGTTAAGTATTTATTTGGAGTAATATTATTCTATCCGAAACTGGTACGAAATTGGTCACATATTTACTCAGTTCTGATGTTACTAATATACCTACACCATTTTTATGATGCGAATCTTCTGTGCTGTTACCGGAATAATATAGTACACTTCCTTCCTTTTTATATGATCCTGACTCTGGCCATCTCATTTCGCTGATTTCCAGTAGGTCTATTCTTGAATTGCGTTGTCAAGTTTCCCAGTTGCAAATAGACTTCTAACATTCCATGTGCACATTCTAAAATTAGATTATCGAAACGATCAAAAATATCTACCAAAACAACATAATAAAAGTAAACGTAAAAGAAGAACTAACTACCCTATTAATGCTCGCAATGGGACAAATCAGGGAGATTCTCTGAGTCCTCTATTGTTTAACCTGATTATAAATGAAATACTAAACATAGTAAGAACTAAAAAAGGATACCAAATGGGAGAAACACAACTTAAAATAATCTACTATGCAGACGACGCAGTAGTACTCTTTCAAGTTAAGATGATTTACAATCCGACAAGCGAGAGCTGGCGGTTTGCGCGTAGAACAAATTAAAAAGTGGAAGGGATTGCTCATTTCTATTGCTGTCGGCTAGGACTTCATATCGTAGTGATCATGGACGTATAAACACAGATGGACTTAGTTATTTACATAAAAATGTGAAGCCAGAATTATTTGACTAGGTCACATTCTCAGCACCTTCAAATGTTGTCACATTTTTTTATTAAAATATCTTATTCACGTATCGCTGAAAATATTACTATATTTATTTTATACTCTACAGGTGCTATCAAACCAAAATAATAATTTATTACTTATATTAATATATTTAATTGTAATTAAAACATCAAATGTGCACATAGTGTGCATATCATTTAATCATAGCGTATAACAGATATCAACCAATTATTTTATATGTAGAAGCACTGAAACCTATTTATTAATGGCAACGGTGGTTACATTTCTCTGTCTTATGGCTCTACGTCAAACTTCAAATGCTGTTTCATGTCATGTCCATGTTTGTTTACTTTTTGCCCAAGATGAGGAAAAGTTGTTTTTCGATATTTTGGCTGTATTTTAAGTGATATTTGTAAATAGTAAAATAAACAAATTATAATAATGGTGCTACAGTTTTGCATTTGCAAAAAAAAAACGAAATATTTACATCCCAATGTCTCATTTAATTTGTAAGTACTGTTTGTTTACATTATTTAAGATGAGGAACTGAGGAAGCCTGTGTGTTTACATTTTAAAATATGTCTTTCATAGGCGTACCATTCGGTTTATTCATATTAATTAATGTATTGAACAAGATATTAGTTCATGAAATTAGTATAGACATTTTTAAATTGTAAGTAGACATCATCTGATTAAAAAGATCTGTTTAGTAGCTTTTGAATTTAAAATTTCTCATGAATTAACAATAAATTAGTGAAATGAATAAAACTCATTTATTTTTCTATGTAGGTTTCCAAATAATACTGATTAATGATTAAACTTACTCTAAACTTCAACAGAGAAAACAGTATAAAAAAACCTTTCAAAAGCATCCTTTTTGGTTATTTAAACTTGTAAGGAAGCTGAAAAATATTTCAGATTTTTTAAATAAAACTATAAATATCTACAACAGACTAGTTAAAAACCTTATGAATATTTTGATTAATAAAACCATACAAAATGTCCCAAAATCAATCTATGAGCATTTTGGTGACCATATATATGATGAAGATGCAATCGATGGTCACTCTATGCAACTTTTAAAATTGTTTCTTGGGAAATATTTTAAAATTGGAATTCATCATGAAACGAGGACTACTTTAGATGCTAACACCGTGCGCATAAGAAGCGTTCTTACTAAGACTGTTTTTCGCAATCAATAAAAATTTATTTCTATACCAACGTCTTCTATTATGTCTATTTACCATTTTTACTTTAATATTTCTGTTCGGTAAATAGCTTTCCAATAATTTATACATTTTCACGCCTACTTTTTAATAAGTAGGTATATTTGCAAATAATTTTATGTCAAATGCCAGCAAGAGCTTTGGAATGATCAATAAATAATTTTGTAGCAGAAACCCTTACTACGTGGAATCTATTGATATTGTATTAAAACAAATTTGTCACAATTTGAAAAAATATGTTTTAACACATTATCAATAAATATAGGTATGTACTTAAATTTGACAATTGTATATTTTTTAATTGTTTTTTTTTTATCGTAGGATTATTTGATACCTATTAAAAAATTAACTTAAGCTCAACTATATTTTATTGTATTAATTTTAAAGCAACTAAAATTGTATTTTATTTTTTCTATAAAAACGTGTTTTTATACATTATTACTACTTCCAATTATTAACGTCTGAATAATTATCCCCGCGAGAAAAATTAAAGCACGCTTATGCTCATTGAGGAAGTATCACAGTCTATCGATACCCTTTTTACTCCCCTTTACCCTCTTGTCAAGGAATATCAAAGCTTCAAAACAGTGTGTGTTTAAGGTATCTTATTGCTGGGTCCATCTATGTTTATACGTCCATGGTAGTGATTAATGCTAGATTTCTTACAGTGTTGTCAAGCACTTACATTTTTATTTGAAGTGGCCCTATATTATAAACTATTATTTATATTTATTAAAATGGCAAGTGTATTAAAGGGCAAACATTTGGGATCTCAAGCATGAAAAATAATTTTCAATGTTTTTAAGTTTACAACCGAAGAAGCTAATGCAGATAAAGTTTTAGTTGATTTAAAAAAGGTACAAGAACGTGTAGCTCATTTAACTGGTAATTACTATAATACTCACTTTCGAAGTAAATTGATTTCTTTCAGACATAGATCAGTTTAACGAACAGTCAGGGAAGGTCGGGTAATAGATAAAGCTTGCACGAGCAGAAATCTGTCAAATTCTCCGTCTACAAAAAAGCACAGAGCTTCCAAACTAAAAGTGGATGTCGTTGACGAAGGCTTGTTACGTCGATTTATAATAAACTTCCATATTCATGAGAAAATGCTGCCGACAATTAAAAGATTGCATCAAAAAATTGATGTAAAATTGTAGTACACCGGAAGCAGAGAAACTCTTCGAAAAGAGATTCATAATTAAGAATTTCGTTGGAGAAAAACAAAAAATAGTCGTAATATTTTAATGGAAAAATATGAAATATTGAAATTAAGACTAGATTATCTTAGAAAAATTAAACAATTTCGCAGCGAAAAGCGAACAATTGTTTTTACGGAAGAGACATACTTGCACTCAGATTATTTAAAAGAATATAATTGGAGTGATAACAGTTGCGACGGTTTGTTGCTGCTGGAACTGAGGAAGGATTCGTCAAGGATTTGTATCTGGGTTGGAAATCCAAATCTAAAACTGGTGTCTACAACGACGATATGAATTATGAAAACCATCACAAGTGGCCTACGGAAAAACTGTTGCTAAATTTACCTTCTAACAGCGTTAGTGTGTTTGATATTGGGCCGTACCACAACAAACGAGGGGATAAACTTCCAACTTCGGCACCTCGAAAAGCAGATATGCAAATGTGGCTTAGAGAACAAAATATACCGTATACCGAGGATATGCTTCGGACAGATCTCTACGAATCAAGATTAATGACAGTGACATTCCGAAGGCACGAGGGGATATGTGGTGTATCTGAGGAGTTTCGCGGACTGTGTGTGTGTGTGTGTGTATGTGGGGTCGACCACGCTTTCTATTGCAAACTTGGAAAGTAGTTAGAGATTACAAAAACTTTATACCTGAAATTAACTGAACCTATTGGAAAATAACGAAATTTAATTCAAAAATTGGTCAAAACTTTTGTATCAATTGTCTAACATAATAATATGGTAAGTATACAACTTATATCTACTAACGTAATTTTCAGATCCCAACTAAATTTTTGATACGACAACTACGCATTTGTGACACCCGCGATTAAATACCTCTCCTATCTCTCTTAGAATAATTCTTTTTCTATTTTCGCGCTGCTCACCCGCCAGCTCTCGCTTGTCGGATTGTACAACCTATGCAGCACCAACTTAATATAACCGCCAGAAAATTAAACTCGTTAATTTTCCCAAAAAAGACAAAATGCATAGTTAAAACATCAAATTTACTAAGATGTATATTTTAGCTGGAAGGTCAGATAATTAATCAATTGATAGAGTTCAAATATCTAGGCATCACATTATCTAGCTACGGAAAGTTCGAAACTGAAGTGGAAGATCAAGTGAATAGAACAAACAGATCCGCAGGTTGCCCGAATGAAACAATATGAAGAAAAAAAATATCGTTAAAGAAATGAAAGGCAGAATTTACAAAACAGTCATCAGACCAATAATGACATACGCATTAGAAACACGACCTGACACAGAGAAAACAAAAAGGATTTGAGAAACAGCAGAGATAAAAATACTTAAAAAAATTAATGGTGAGACACTATGGGACAGAGCTAGAAGTACAGATATACGACGTATAACACGCTTGTACTTTTACACAAACAAATCAGTTACTTCGCACAAGTTGGTTCGTAGTTGGTTCGTCGCTTTCCATGGGTTTTCTGTAAACATATTTTCAACAAACTGTTCGCGAACAAGTTGCGAGCAATTTGCTGACAGTTCGACTTGCATATATGTACCCAGCTTTATACAAACTATACCCATATCTACACTGATGGTTCAAAGAGAAGTCAAAGTATGCAAGCGTCTGTAATATCCTTAAAAGGGGTTCAACAATTTTGTTCAAAAACCCTTTTGATAGTATTGTTCTGAAGCTATTTTCTTGTGGCATTTTAAAGTAGATACGCTCGAAAGAAGCGGCTCAAATTACGGTAAATGGGACCGATTGTGCGCAAATTCCTCGGCAGAATGCAGTAGGATCTGATTACCCATATTAACCCTTAACTGGTATACTTCTTTTGACAGACGGGTTTAAATTTAAAATACATCATAATTTACTTATCGGTTGTCTACGCCTCTTACCGTTTTCCCTACCTTTCTATAATGGATTCTTCGAGATTCTAAAAATAAAATAATAATACTGATATGTCAGTTCTTTCTGTAAACTTACAAATCTGTCGAAGCCGTCTCGCAGATGGGGTATACCATTTACGTTACTGTTCCAAAAAAGTGATTTTACATATTTTTTATGCATGGTAATTATTTTATTTTATAACGAAAAACATTTGTATATGTAAACTGTTTGTTTTTACAGTATTTGCTGAATAATGGAATTTGGACCGTCAAGAAAACGCATAGGTTTTGAATCGGTTGCAGAGCAATGGCTGGAGGAGTGTGATAGTGATAAGGATAAAGATTTAGACCACGTGAGTGAGAGTGAATATGTTAGTGACTGAAAAATCAGCAGAAAATGACGAATCCAATGATGATATAGGTAATTAAGACGATATAACTGCATCTGGAACATTTGTTGGAAAAAATGGATTTGAATGGCGCAAGAACCAACCACCTAAAAACGTCCTCTCAAGAAAGCATAACATTATTTTGCAATTATCTGGTTTACGTCAGAAAGCAAAAATACTTGGTGACAATCCGGAAGTAGTAAATGTATGGGAACTGCTACTTACCGAGAACATAATTGAACAAATTGTCCAATAGACCAACGTCAAAATAGACTACACAAAAAAAAATATACTAATAAAACTTCAGCAAGCTACCTTCAAGAAACCACTACTTTAGAGATTCGCGCTTTTCTGCGACTTTTGATATACACTCAAATTTTTAAATCAAATAATGAAAGTACCGAGAGTCTCTTTGCTACAGATGGTACAGGGCGAGATGCATTTAGAGCTACAATGTCACAGAAACGTTATCTTTTCCTCTTATCTTGTTTGAGATTTGATAATCCCGATGATCGAGATAAACGAAAAACTGAAAATGCAACAGCTGCTGTATCGGACATGTTTCAAAGGCTTGTTGAAAATTCTCAAGAACTCTTCACTCTTGGATCCTCTGTGTGTATTGATGAGATGCTGGTGGCTTTTAAAGGTCGATGTAAATTTAGAATGTACATGCCAGCAAAACCATCAAAATATGGCATAAAGATTTTATGCATGACTGATGCGAGAAGTAATTATTTTTATAATGGATACATATATTGTGGAAAAGGAAGTGATGGTGTAATGCTTTACGAAAATAAAAAAAAATACTCCATACTCACACAATCAGTTCTGAGACTTACAAACTCAATCGCAGGTTCAAACCGTAATGTGACAGCGGAAAACTGATTTAGTTCCATACCTTTAGTTCAGGAGCTAAAGAAAAGAGACCTTGCCTATGTGCCTATATGCATTCTTCTTCTTCCTATGCCGTCCCCATTAACGGAGGTTGGCGACCACATTTTTAAAAGCTTCTCTGTCTTTTGCAACGTGGAATAATTCGTCTACAGTCATGTTTGTCCAGTCTCGAATATTTCGCAGCCATGACTTCCTCTTTCTACCTATTCCCTTTTTGCCATCGACTCTACCCTGCATGATGACCTGCAGAAGACTATATTTATTATTTCTTAGTATGTGTCCAAGGTATGCAGTCTTGCGTACTTTTATCGTTCTCAACAATTTTTTGTCTCGACCCATCCTTCTCAGCACTTCCTCATTGGTGACCCTGGCAGTCCATGGAATTCTTAACATTCTCCGGTAAATCCAAAGTTCAAAGGCTTCAATATTTTTAACTATTTGCGCTTTTGGTGTCCATGTTTCTACCCCGTACAATAGTTGCGACCAGACGTAACATTCAACAAACCTCAGTCTCAGCGCAGTATTCAGATTTTTGTCACAGAACAATTGTTTGAATTTTAAGAACGCTGCCCTTGCCATTTCTATTCGTACCCGGATCTCTTGGTCTGGATGTCCAATATCAAATCTTTAGAATTCATATCCGAAATTGGACAGTATAATTTTATCACCCAGTAGACCGAATGAATCTATTTGTTATTAAATACACACACGTAGTTAATTAGGTTACATACACATTTGGTCAATTATCAATAATATAATTTGGACATCAGTCAAAAGTGCTGACAAAGTTAAACTATTTACATAAATTAAATACACATGTCACGCGAGGTCCGCGAAAATATTGACCCAATTAAAGTTTATATAAAACTAAGATCTCTTGCCTAGAGAGGCATTCAATCAATATTCACTCAACGAACTTGATAGTCTTCAACGATCAACTTCATCAGTCTCTACTCAAAGTAATCCCGGGTCTACACCCATAGTGTACGTCTCTACAATAAACTCTGCTACTATTATTTGGTGTTTCCATTACAACTGAACGAACATCTTCACTGAGCCAACGAAACGGATTTGTTCATGGTCCTTCGAGCCGGATATGAACCAGCGACCTATGGATTATGAAAAATTATATATTAAAATTATATGCATTATGAAAAAGGAAACACAAGCAACAAAAGAAACTCCAATGGAACGAATGGAGAACAAACACAAGAAAGAAATGGAAGAGATTCAAACAATAGAAGAAACGGGTACCAAGCTGATACAGAGGAGGAAATAATAATCCATACAACGCCAGAGAACAAAATAACGGAAGGCGAGAAAATACACAAGATACCAATGGGCCTAGGAATAGCAACGACCAACAAAGAGGGCTGAATTCAGTAAACTGTGCAAGCCATAAGGAAGGTAAAGCATTACTAGCGACAGCTGTGGTACGCATAAGAGATGCGAAAGGAGATTCACACATAATGAGAGCACTAATCGACCAAGGGTCACAATGCGCATTTATAACGGAACAAGCTGCGACGACGCTAGGAACAACAAGGAAGCCCATACAGGCGACCATATCCGGGATAGGCTCGTCAGGAGAAAAAACAGCCAACTGGAGTATGAAACTTATAATCGAAACTCATTACGAAAGTGACTTCGAGATGGAAATAGAAACACTAGTACTACCGAAGATAACAAGGAATTTACCGGGACAGGATATAATTCTACCGGACTATAACGAGAAAAATGCAATACTGGCAGATCCAAGATATTACAAGGTAGGGAAGATAGACTTACTACTAGGAGTAAAAGAATACAGTTACATATTGACAGAAGGGATGCACAGAATAAGTAATGGACTCCTGAGTCAAAACACCAAACTAGGATGGATAGTTTCGGGAATAGCACGAGAAAGGGAGAATATAAAAGCAGAAGTATGCTGTATGATATCAAGACAAGAAATGGACGTACAAATAAAGAACTTCTGGGAATTAGAAGAAGTAAATCAGGACACAAGTTTCTCAGTGGAAGAACAAGAATGTGAAGAACTGTATCGACAGACTGTAAAAGGGAATGAAGAAGGGAGATACGAAGTAAAAATTCCGTTTAGGGAAGACGTCGCAAAGTTAGGAGAATCTAAACAGCAAGCATTCGCCAGATTGATGCAACTAGAAAGGAAGTTTCCAAAAGACAAACAGTTAGAAGCGAATTACAGACAATTCATGGAAGAATATAAAAACCAAGGTCATATGGTAATAGCAGAAAACCAGGGAGATGGGTACTACTTACCTCATCATCCAGTGAGAAAAGAGGACAGTACTACAACGAAAATAAGAGCCGTGTTTGATGCATCAAGCAAAAGCTCATCGGCAGTAAGCCTGAATGATATTATGCACACAGGGCCGAAATTACAACAAGATTTGACAAATATACTATTACGATGGAGATCCAATAAGGTAGCATACTCAGCAGATCTGGAAAAAATGTTTAGACAAATCAGAATGGCAGAAGAAGACCAAAAATATCAAAAAATTTTGTGGAGAAAGGACACAAAGGACCACATACAAGAGTATAACTTAACGACGGTGACATAGGCGGAGCTGAGACAGTGCAGGAAGCAGAAACAGCCCAAAAGGAATTAATACAACTGTTCAGAAAAGGAGGTTTCATTCTTAGAAAATGGTTGAGCAACGAAGAAAAAATAATGGAGAACGTACCGGAGGATATGAGGAACGTAGACTCCAAGGCATTCAAACAAGAAGAAGTACGGAAAACGTTAGGAATACACTGGTCACCTAAAGAGGATATAATCACATTCAAAATAGGGATAACGACGGCAAAGAAAATAACGAAAAGACACGTACTGTCAGAAGTAGCAAAACTATACGACCCACTGGGATGGATAGCACCTGTAGTAATTCAGGCGAAAATGTTCATACAGGAATTATGGGAGCAAAAGACCAGTTGGGATAAAGAATTAACTAGCAACCAACAAAGCAGGTGGAATACATACCAGGCGCCATTAGTAAATCTGGAGAAAATAACATTGCCCAGGTGGAACAACTTAAGCAAGATAAACAGAGTAGAGTAATCTACTCAAGGGTATTAGGCCCAGAAATTAAAACGAATCTAATGATAGCAAAATCGAAAGTCGCACCATTGAAAGGGAAAACGACGTTACCGAGGCTCGAGCTGTGTGCCGCGGTACTACTAGCAAATTTAATGAAGAAAACCCTACAAGCATTGAACAGGGAAAACATTGAGGTATATGCATGGTCGGACTCAACGATAACCCTGGCTTGGATAAAGGGATCATCAAAAAGGTGGAAAATGTTCGTCGCCAACAGAGTAGAGGAAATAAGAGGCGTTATAGGACCGAAAAATTGGCATAAGGTAGATACAAAGGAAAATCCAGCGGACATCCTCTCACGTGGAAGTACCGCATCAGAATTATTAGAAGCAGAGCTATGGTGGAAGGGACCAACTTGGCTGACTAGTAACAAAACTTTAACGCAGGAATCAGAAGAAATACCAGAGACAAATGAGGAGGAAGTCAAAACGAAAATAACGGTGCACACGACAACGATAAAGGAGGACATATGCGAGAGATTCTCAAATTTAGAAAGAATGAGAAGAGTACTTTCATATTGTAGGAGATTTGCAGACAAATGCAGAAAAAAGAAAGACAATGGACAAAGTCAGCTTACAGTCCAAGAATTAGAGGAAACGCTATTAAAGGTGATAAAGCACACACAGCACGCCTACTTCAAACAAGAAATAAATAAGCTGGAGAAGAAACAGCAATTAGACAAGAAAAATAAATTAGCGTCATTGGTACCATTCCTGGATAGACAAGGAATTCTAAGAGTCACCGGAAGACTGAGACACACGAATCTAAAGTACGGAGAAAAACATCCGATAATTTTGCCAAAGGATAGTGCATTAACAAAGTTACTTATAACAGATAGTCACGCAAGAAATCTACATAGCGGATTACAACAAACACTACAGTACATAAAAAGGAAATACTGGATAATCAACGGCAGAAGAACCGTGAGAGATCATCTAGCAAAATGTTTAAGGTGCAGGAGGTATAAAAGCCAAGCAGCACAACAATTAATGGGAGATCTACCGAAAGACAGAGTGAACCCGAGTCATCCCTTTACTAACACAGGGATAGATTATGCCGGGCCAATAAAAATAAGTACCACGAGAGGCAGAGGACAGAGGAGCTATAAGGGCTACATCTCAGTATTTGTGTGTCTGTCAACGAAGACAGTACACCTTGAGGTAGTAAGCGATATGTCTACGGATGCATTCATCGCAGCGTTTAAGAGATTTACGGCAGGCAGAGGACAGTGCAACAACGTATACAGCGATAACGGAACCACATTCGTAGGAACAGCAAATTTGTTGAAAAAAGAAAATCAAAAAATAGATGACGAGATAAAACAAGGATTACTGGCACTAGGTACCCAGTGGCATGTCATACCTGCATATGCACCACATTTCGGAGGATTATGGGAGAGCGCAGTGCGAATAATGAAATATCACTTGAAAAGAATCATCGGGGAAACAGTTCTAACATATGAAGAATTGAGTACGGTGCTGGCACAAATAGAAGCATGTATGAACTCGAGACCATTATGTGGGTCATCAGAAGACCCTGAAGGGAAAATAGCCCTGACACCAGCTCACTTCCTTATAGGGAGAGAAATTATATCACCAAATCGGGAAGAAGAGCTTACGACTTATTTGAAGATGCCGACGAGGTGGAGATTAGTGGAGAAAATAAAAAGAGACTTCTGGAAAATTTGGAAACAGGAATACCTGCACCAATTACAACAGAGAAATAGATGGCATAAGGCGCACCCTAACATTAAAGAAGAAGAAATAGTTATAATTAAAGAAGAGGATACACCTCCAGGCAGATGGCCATTAGCAAGGGTAACAGAAACACACCCTGGAGCGGAGGGATTAACCAGAGTAGTAACAGTGAGAAAGGCAAACGGGAAACTGACTAAAAGACCCATACATAAGCTAATACGACTGGAAGAAGAGAAACAGGAAAAGCCGAAAAAGGCAGCAGCACTAAGATGGAAGAAAATACTAGTAGCTATAATGTTTTTAACGATGTTAAAACCCATAAAGGCAGAACCGTATAAAATATATAATCCGGTACCAGGATTTTTCACAGAAGACCTTGGAGAGGTCGTCATAGACCGGGGAACATTTCGAATAAAGGTGTTACTCGAAAAAGGAAGAATTCGAACAGAGCACCAACTAATAGGAAATATGATACAAGGCGTACGAGAACTGTGTCATGAGATAAAAATCGTGAATTGTAAGGATATAATAGAGAAGTTAGAGGAAGGACAAAGAAAGGCGGAGTCAGTAAGCGAGGGGTTGACAGTAGAAATAAAAGGAAGGGAAAGAAG
Organism: Diabrotica undecimpunctata; assembly: GCF_040954645.1. Taxonomy (NCBI): domain Eukaryota; kingdom Metazoa; phylum Arthropoda; class Insecta; order Coleoptera; family Chrysomelidae; genus Diabrotica; species Diabrotica undecimpunctata. The sequence continues at coordinate 379,456 of NW_027311921.1, read as the reverse complement.
AGGAATATTAGGAACAATATTAACCTCAGTATTTGGAGTCAATGACGAAGCCTACAGTAACATTGAAGCATTAGATAATAACCAAAAGGAGCTAATAAAGGGATCACAGCACCAGGCGAAGATAATGTTAGAAACAATAACATCAATCAATCACACAGAGAACAGGATAAACAAGCAAATGAACAAGTTTAACAAAGCACTAATCACAGGTCTACAAGAAATATCCAAAGGACTTAACGAAGTAGAAGACAAAGCACAAAAACTAGAAACCGAATATAGCACGTTACGAATACAAACGATAGCATTACAAGTTATGGACTTCATAAACGAATATACTCAATTTTACGAGGGAATATTAAACCTTCACTATAACCACGGACACTTCATTGATATAGTGAAACCGGGTGAAATAACCAAATTAATAGGGAAAGCAGGGCAGATACTGCCTCAAGGGGTCGAAATACGACGACAACCCATTATAGAAACAGAAGTCCATACCACTTAACGTTGAGGGGTCGATGTTGCGCACATTTGTCGCCCCAAGGAATCTACTGGTGGTAGATTATAACACACTGCACTACTTCGAATTGACCGCGGAAGATAAAGAAAGATGCTTACTGTTGACAAAGGCGCAGATAGCGTGCTCACCAACGGCTATAAGAAACATGGATACCCAACCAAATGCATACTTGAAGAAATTTATGAGCGATCTAAGAATAGCACATGTCCAGTGGTAGCCAGGACAATACAGATAGCTCAATGGAGTAAGATGGGTACTCCCAACCTCTGGCTAGTTATCACGCCAGTCACGATACACATATCCATTATTTGCGATGGAAATCGGAACGAAAGAGTACTGGAACGAGTCACATTCCTGAAGCTTTCACCCAAATGTATCGCCCAAACGAAAAATATTACATTACTCCCCACTAGCAGTGGGGTGGACAGAGCAGTGACGAGTTACCTGAAGTCGCCAATCACTCCCGTGGCCCAACTGGTGGCGAGGACACCCCGCAAGTTTAACACGCCTCTAAACACCTACCTTGATATACCAGGAGGAGAGCTACGTCATGTGTTACTTGAGGAGGAGAGTCTGGAACAAGAAATGACGCATACGCAGTGGCGATCGATTCACGAATCTAATTGGCATTATTTTGTGGCCACCGGGATCATTACTATAATGGTAATAATTGGGATACTCACGTTATGGAAGTACCGTCCTGTTGCACGACTATGTCGTTCAGGGAATCCACAAACTCAGACTAACGAACAGGAAGTACCTGTATTAGTTAGTAATCGGCACAACAATGTACCGTCGACTTCCCAAGTTGACATCCCACTTTCCACATTTTCATCCAATTGCCCTAATTTTAATCTAGAGATAGAGTCGGACATTGATAGCTAGGGTACGGTTGGAAGATTATTGATTATTCTTAAACTATTTATAATTTATCATGTTTGAATTTTACTATGTTATGTAATACTTATATGTAAACTTTGAGTATTGACACTTGGGCCAGATTGCCCGATTCCGCAGTATGTCCAATATCAAATCTTTAGAATTCATATCCGAAATTGGACAGTATAATTTTATCACCCAGTAGACCGAATGAATCTATTTGTTATTAAATACACACACGTAGTTAATTATTTTACATACACATTTGGTCAATTATCAATAATATAATTTGGACATCAGTCAAAAGTGCTGACAAAGTTAAACTATTTACATAAATTAAATACACATGTCACGCGAGGTCCGCGAAAATATTGACCCAATTAAAGTTTATATAAAACTAAGATCTCTTGCCTAGAGAGGCATTCAATCAATATTCACTCAACGAACTTGATAGTCTTCAACGATCAACTTCATCAGTCTCTACTCAAAGTAATCCCGGGTCTACACCCATAGTGTACGTCTCTACAATAAACTCTGCTACTATTATTTGGTGTTTCCATTACAACTGAACGAACATCTTCACTGAGCCAACGAAGGGGATTTGTTCACTGGATCTAATTCTATTATGATTATGATTATTATGATTATTATTCTCTTATGATGTGGGCGCATTATAGAAAAATAAAAGAGAAATTCCTAACGTCTTTTTGCCAAACAGAAGACGACGAGAAAAATCTAGTATATATAGATTTACAAATGAAATGACTTTGCTCTCTTATGTCACAAAACCATCAAAAGCTGTTATACTGACTTATTCGATGTATCATTCCGATGAAGTCGATAACTCTACGGGTATTTATTTATATGAATACATCCATAAAAAAAGTTATTCCAACATAATTCTCCAAATTGCGTTAACCCGTCTCCCAGACGGAATATACCACTTACGTAGTTATTTATATGTATACCACTAAAGGGTTAAAAGAGGATGTTAATAAAAGGAAAATACCAGTATTAGGATGTCATTAATATGTGAAGGAAACATCATTTATGTATTTTTTTTAAATAACTAAATGTAAGACCAAATACTTACCATGTCGGGATAGTATTATGAAGTTTTTTTTTCTGGTATTTTCCTCATGATTTACTATGGAATTACTATCATGAGAATTTTACTCTCATCATGTCATGTGGTTGTCTTTTTAAAGACAAATAACATGCTATGATTTTTTTCTCGCAGATATTCTCAAGTTAAAGGTGATTTCATGTAATCGAATAAACTATCCTAGAATAAAGTCATCCCAGGAACGCCACTCAGCAATGTTAACAATATCATTTTAAAGTCGTTTACTTTAAAATGTATAATATCTCTCTGAATTGTCAATATAAATGAGTCAGATAAAGTTAAATTATTACAAGAGTTTTTTACCAAGTAACAAAAAACAAAATCTGTTTAATTTATTGTTTGTATTTTGAAAACGATTTCCGAAGTGAAAATTGAAACGTCAATAAACTTATTTTAACCTGCAATTGTGCCTTATTCCCAATTAAATAGTATTAACCTTTTGTTGTGTGCCTTAGATCATACTATCTAAAGTAGAAACGCATTAACAGTCCTCTGTTTATGTCAGAAACAAACGTTTCTAAAACTCTGTGCTGGTATCCACTGACATTAAAGCGTTTTCTATACAGAGCGCAATAACGCGCGATTTGAAAAAAAGACGCAGTAAATTAAACTCAAGGCGAAGAAAGTTAAATACTTATACAGTCCCGTAGAAAGTAATAAAGGTAACACTAGCTTGAATGGGACTAATTTGAAAATTAAAAATTCATAGGTGTTTCAAAAATAACAGGATATAATCTTTATTATCTGACGAATACTAATGTCAACATTGTCGCTTGAATTACCTCATAAGTTTATTGAACGGGGTTTATTAATTTAATTTATTACCTTTATTTATTATAAAATGTTTTACACTTTACAACACTTTATTAGTTTATTTACGTACATTTATTTATACAATCTATGTACTGTCATACTTTTTCTTTCCCAACCAAAGAAAAATAAATAAAAATATCCATCGGAATAAAATTTTAAGATATCATTATAAACAAAAATGTATATAGTAATTTAAGATAAGATTTAGTGTAGATAGGAATAGAAATTTGTTTGGCAAACGACCTTTTTCCGTTTCAAACAAAATTATCAAAAAACCTTTGTTTAGAATTAGAAGACATTTTACATGTAAGTTAATCTTTTCATTGTTTGTATAGTCGAGTATTAAATGACCATATTCTAATCTTTTGAAATATGTATAAATGATGTATTGACAAAACCAATTTTAAAATAAGCTATTTAGTTTTTCTCTGAAACCGAAATTAGGCTTTTCCAAAATCATGGTAAACACAATTTGAGCTTTTGATTGGACGGTCGTTTTTAAATGGGAATTTGTGAGCCGATCATGAGACGGGAGAAGTTAGTGATAATTTATTCATCGAAAGAAACAGTTTTTGTCTCAAGATAGGGTGTGGTTCGTGAGTTTGGATACCGGCGTAACGAAAGAAAGTGAATAGTTTGCAGAAGGAGATAACAAGTAGATTAAAAGAGGTCCTGGTGTCATAAATAAGTAGCTGAGTTTGGAGAAGTGAATCAGGTGTTTTTTGTGTAGTCTGCAGGAGGTTTGCAGAGATGTTAAGAAGGAGCCGAGGTGCCAAAGAGGAGAGATTACATCGTTGAGGAGACTGGACTTTTCTGGGTATGTTCCAACATACAACTCAAAAAGAAAACAAGCTGTAAGTGTTTGTACAATTGAATTTTATATCTGTGAAGGATCGTTTCGACATCATGGTCATTAGCATTCAAATTTAAGAACTGAGGTTTTGTTAGGCTAATCAAAAGTTTAAAGTTTTGTTGTTTCTTGTTTCAAGTAAAGAAAATTTTAAGTAAAATTGGTTTTTCACGTAATATAAATGTATGTAGCTTTATAATCTTATTATTATAAAAATTTGATTTATTTTCTTGTATGCTGATTGATAAGATAACGACAGAATTTAATAATTGTTTTATTCGTTTATATAAAATAAAGAAACGTAAATCTTTGTAATATAATATATTTGTATTCTTATCCTTTCTTCTCTTACCCGATAAAAGACAACTAGAAAATCTTTTGAATCCATCGAACACAGGTAATATAAGGATTATTTTACTTTTGATAACAAATAAGTTATAATTTTTTTATTGGCTCAATAAACTAAGATTAAAGTCAAAATAAACAATCATAACAGTACATAGAAAACACGTAAATATTACATAATAACGGTATTAGATTTTTGTTTCGATACAGAGCAGCGGCAAGCCGCTTATACGTAATAAATCTCAAATCGTCCGTTTTATACCTGATTATCTAGAAAGTTCCGCTGGCTTCTTTAACTTTCAGTCGGGACGGCAACGGTATTATTCGATCCTCGTCTCGAAACTTCCAATAGCAGGTATAAGTGAGGAACCGGTATGACTCGTACTTCGACGTTTCTCGTAACATTATTATAATTGGATTAAGATTTTCTCTCTTTCTCTTCTTGCTTACGCTTCTCTTCATTTTCTTGTTTACGCTTTCCCCTTTTTGTCTACGTTTTCCTCTTCTTCCTTACCTCTTTCTTGTCCTACCTACGCTTCTTCTTTTCCTGGTATTATTTTTAAACATCATGCGGGGTCCGGACGTATCCATTTCTTTATCAAATTCAGTATATGTTTAATATGACAATTGACAATTACTTAATATCTCTATTATCCCAGCGCTGCTACTAATGATGCACTTCTTTATAATCTTTTTTATTGATAATAGCAAATAATATTACAATACTTGTTCCAAAATTGAACTGAATAATAGAACAAATCAAAAACTCAATTCGTAATACCATTTGAATTGTCAACATCCTGTATATACTCATTTTTTGACTTTCCAAATATTACGAGACATTTCGCGATATTTCGATGATATCTAGAACATTCTAGATTTTTGCTACTTCTTCTTTTTCATGAAGAGATTTTTTCTACATGAAATAAATTATACGGATTTGTCGTAACAATATTAAAGGTTTTTTGAAAATTATTCCCGGAATATAAATCGAAACATTACATCAATTGTAATTTAATTCCGTATAAAATAATATTTAACACAATGTGGTCATTTAGAGAATATTAACTTTTAGAGAGCTATTATTAACCGAGATTGTATATCCGAGATATCTCGTTAAAATAAACGTTTATCCCGTTTTAAACAGGATCTTTTACTTTAGTATTTGTAAGCAAAAGATTATAATTTATATAATACTCCGGTCGTTCAAAAAAATTTTCATAACAGTCGCTGTTTTGTATACCATCTTCTTTGTTTGTTTTATTAACTGTATCCTTTGAGCGAATTTTTATTTTACAAAAACAAGTTTGTAAAGCTCTTTATTATTTTTTTGTAATGGGAGGAAATTTTAGAACAAAAAAATATTTAATGTCAGAGCCAAATACTTTGAGAATGATAAAAAGTGAAAAAAAATGGTAACCAAATAAAACTAATGTAAAAGAAAGAAAATACAACAAAAATTAAAGCAGTACAATATTTTTTCTTGGTCAATATGAGGTCGGAAAGAGGAATAGGCAAAACTACAAATTCTGTAGAAAAACTTAAATAGCAAAGTTGTAGGTAATCAAAAAATCTACAACTTTTTTATTTACACTTTTTTTACTTAGCTTTAAAGGGGGCTGTCCACAGGGAGGGGTGCTATCACCACTACTCTGGAACATAGTTCTAGATACCCTGGTTGACCAACTCAGCAGCAACGGTTTCTACACAATAGCCTATGCAGACGATATTGCTGTACTGCAAAGCGGTAAGTTTAAGAACACACTATGTGAGAGATCACAAGTTGCTCTCCGACTAATAGTAACATGGTGCAAGGAACACTCACTATCTATAAATCCAAAGAAAACAAAGATGGTCCTCTTTACCAGAAAAAGAAGAATCACGGGCTTAATACCCCCAAGGATTCTAAACTACAGTCTAAATTTTTCTGACGAGGTGAAGTACCTTGGTATTACCCTTGACAAGAAGTCAACATGGAACTCACACTTAGATGGTAGAGCTAAAAGAGCATATATTGCCTATGAGCAGTGTCGACGAACGGTCGGACGCACCTGGGGCCTCACGCCCAGGGTGATCGCCTGGGTCTACACCGCTGTCATTAGGCCAATGCTAACTTACGGAGCTATTGCTTGGGTACCAAAAGTGCTACAGGCAACAGCGATTAACAAACTAAACCATATTCAGCGGATGGCTTGCATAAATATAACAGGTGCCATGAAAACAACACCAACTGCTGCAATGGAGTTGATCATTGGCATCACGCCTCTAGATATATATGTCAAAGAGGTGGCGCTAGTGACAATGATGCGACTGCGCTCAGCTGGTGCAAACCTTGATGTAGGAATGGGACAATTGAGAACTCGTTTCTGGCGAGAAGAGTTGGGTGCGTTACCACTCCTACAGGCAGGCTGCGACTTAATTGAACCAAAGTTTGTCTTTAACAAACCCTACAACATTAAAACAGGACAGTATATGGAGACAAACGTGGCAAATGCCTATTGCATATACACCGATGGCTCCAAAATGAAAGAAGGCTCAGGATGCGGGATATACTCCAGATCACTGAACCTAAGAATAAAGTGGGGTATGGGCAAAAATGCCAGAGTAGTTCAGACAGAACTGACTAATATCTCCATAGCCGCAAAAGAGATAACCCAAAAAGACGAACCCTACTAACCTTGAATAGACCACGTGTCACATCAGGTTTAGTAATGGAGTGTCACAAGTTACTAACTCAAGCTTCGGATGGTAATGCCATCATCCTGAGGTGGGTTAAAGGGCACAATAGGAATAAAGGTAACCGCATTGCTGACCAATTAGCTAGGAAGGCGGCAGGCCTAAGACTCTTAGGACCTGGGGATCTTTTTGGTTGGTCAACCAGAACAATCGTGGAAATTGTCAAATGTCACTCCCATACGCAAACCGTCAAAAGATGGGAAGAAGGGAAAGGATGTAAACTTGCCAGGGTAACACTAAGTAACCTTGAAGAGTCAACATCTAAGAAACACTTGGGAATGACCAGGAAAACTGCCAGGTTTGGCAGTTGGTTTTTTAACTGGTCATTGTCAACTAAGCAAACACCTCCACACACTGAGGATAGTAGACACACCTCTATGTAGGAAGTGTAAACGAGAAGACGAAACTGTAGAGCATGTCCTATGTGAATGCCCAGAGTTATCGTTAATACGAGAGTACGCGTTCGGCGAGTCCTGGCCCACACCTGCCCACATAAGAGAGATGTCTCCTGGTGACTTGTCCACCTTCCTAGAAATGACAGGATGGACAATGAGCTAAGGTTGACAGCTCCCTGGGAGGATGCACAATGGGTCAATTGTGGCCTAAGTGCTGTGAAACTTAACTCGCCCTCCCTACTCTACAGATACAGATACTTGGCTTTAAAATTTATGCGAAAAATCTAAATAATATTTTGCTATTTTTGTTTTTATCTTTCACAAAATAAAATATTCACGTAATTTGTTGAAAACCTAACTTTTTATGTCCCAAACACACTGTGATTATCCTTATTTAAATTATTTGTGTTTTCCCCCTATTTTAATTTAACATTGAAAAAGCATCTTAATCTTCAATTAAATATTTTCAAAAACCACATTTTTGCATAAACTTTAATACAAGTTTTAATACAAGACTTGTCAAATTTTTAATTGCCTACAATACTCCAGTCGTCAGAGACGAAAATGACACTCAACCTCCAAGAATATTAATTTTGGGACCCCCAAAAAATTAAAAAAGTTTACCACTTTTACCCCTGGGCTTCCCTCTAAAACCCCCCCGGTAGGGGGGTAAGAACATAAAAAAATCGATTTACCAAGGATCTGTACGCCGTAGAAAAGATGTTTAAAAAAAATGTAGCTGAGTTAATTTTAAACAAAAATTTTTATTATCACTTTTTGTATAAAATAAACCGTTCTCTCAGAAACAACGCTTGAAGCTACCGTCGATTTTAAATGTCAGTTACGTACGCGAAACTAATGTTCAATAAAATTTGTATCAGCTCAACGGTAAAAATTCGATATTATTTGATCCAAGTGTCCTATCGACAATAATCAAGATGCGTTTTAAAAGTAAAGAATTTATCTTTCGGATGCAAGTTTTGTATTTTGCCGAATGTAAACTTAGATTTTATAAAGGTGTTAAATAAATAAACGAGGCGCGATTTTTGCTGTTTTTCTGATTTTACCTCCACCTGGAGAAACCTCCACCAAATTATATAGCCACCATTTGTACTCCGCCATTTTTTTAATAAGAGTAGGTACATCTATTATTAAAAATTGAGTTTATACTAGGGATGGCAGTTTTTGACAAAACACCGGTTTTCGGTTATACCGGTTTTTTTTGCTTACGATTTAACCTGCCAAAAAAACCGGTTTTTCCAAAAACCGGTTTTCGGTTTTTTTAATCCAATAGTTACAAAGTTACATTTACAATGCACTTTAGTTTGCGATACTTCATTCGACTCGATATCAATATGATCAAAATTAGTACTATCGAAAGAACATCAATATCAATATAAATAAAACACAATTTTTAATAAAACCATTTTATTATATTAATTATTATATTTATTTATTATTTTATTATTAATATATATTTAGTGATTATTATTAAATATAATATAGCGTAAGATTAATATATACATATTGCAGTAATATACAATAAAAGAATATGAAGTAATATTTTAAGTAAAAAAGTATAGGTTAGAAGGTTACAAATAGGTTATATTATATGAAATGGATTTAGCATTATGTTGGCCAGTATTTTTCATAAAGCCTATTGAGAAAAACTCGTTCATATATATGAATGGTCGGTTAAGCGGCTTCTCCCATCTGACACAATATCATTCAATGATGACACCAGTCTCTCTGATGCCACCGAACTTCCGACCAACGACATGTATTTTTTTAGCTATAAAAGCCAAGCATGGCATAAAGGTTCTGTTCTGATCCCAGAATGAAAACGGATCACTTGGCAGCAAAGGCCGCTGCAGATATATCCGTGATTGTAGCATGGCAAAGAAGAGGATTTCGTAAAAGCTTAGTGTCCCTCTCTTGAAGGCTAGTTATAAGCTTTTGGCATAACTTTTGAGCTGTACTAAGGTTTGGCTTGAGGTTTTTTAAAAATCTTTCGATAATAGACACAAGGGGGATAACAAGGCTAGCAGTAATGTACTGGGAACCCGAGATCTCCTTTGTGGCCTCATCGAAAGGCGATAAAATGCTTACAATTTCAGTGATTAGTTTTATATCTGAACCAGAAATCATTCTTGGTGCTTTTTTAATCGAGGGATCTGCTAATATTGCAGCTATATATGGGGACATTAGTGTGAATCTTTTAAGCATATGGTAGATAGAATTCCATCTGGTTGTAGTCAGATGCAGAGAGCAGTAAACCAAAATTATTATACTACTGCTCAACAGAGAGCACTAAAATAATTCAGGTTCTATTGTCAATGAATATAATGAGAGTAGAATATAATATGCAATTATTGTATTCAATTAATGATGCAAATTTAATTTACCATTTAAAAATATAATCCTCTAATTTACCCACCAATTTTCCTCTCCTCCCAAACCCAAAAAATTTCCCACCCCAACCATTTCAACTTTCAAACTCAAACCAGACTCTTTCAAATGGGATTTAAAAAAAATAATATCAACATAAATATTTTACTTAAAAATAAATTGAATAATGCAATTAATCTTTTATTTTTACTACCATCAAAAAAACATTATCATGTATTACTTTTAACACGTTTGTATATTTGTATAATAGGTACATTTTAACTCATTTAATACTTCCTGTATGGGTGTATCGTTTTGAAAACGTAGGGAAATCCTTGGAGATTCGTATTCGTAATCGGTAATTCGATATTTATAGTCAGAACATTATTTTTGGTAATCAGAAATAGCCATTCACCCACTTTCAATGTCAAGAGTCAAGTGTGAAAAATAGATGATGTACCAGATCACTTCTTATGTAAATATTATGATTACAAATACCTTTTCAACGAAATATTATAATAAGACTTAATTGTTTCTGGCTGATGAGAGTTTGCACTTTCAGTTTGCTTCTGTATTTATAAAATAAAATAAAATTTGAATTATGGTTTTGTTTGGAATAATTACTTGAAAATAATAATTATGATTGGGATCCAAAATAATACCTAATCTAATCCTAATCACCGTAAAAACCTTATAACCGGTTTTTACTTTAAAAATAAAAAACCGGTTATAACCGGGACAAAAAAACAACCGATAAAACCGGTTATTGCGAAGTAAAAAAACCGGTTTTCGGTTAAAACCGGTAGGTTTTTCCCATCCTTAGTTTATACAGGATTAACCTTCCGCCGGTAACGTGAATTCTTGTAACATAGTTGGTAACGTCGGTCTACGACACTGACTTTTTTAATAATGAATATCTTAGGTTGTGATTTTCTGTTAATATTTTGATGTGACCAAATATTTAATATAACTAAATTAAATAACAATATAATAAGAAATGATCAATATTTATTTATTTTCGAGAAATTAATGCAAATTAAAAAAATTGGCTTCTTTTAGGTACTAACATAATTAACAAACAATTTACAAAAACATGTCAAGTTTTTGAATACAAAATATTAACAAACATAAAGACAAGGGTTGAAGTAATTACTATTTAACTGGGAATAAGCCACAATTAACCCGGCAACTGTGTTGTGGGGTGAAAATCACCCACTTCGTTCATTACCGCTTGTTAAAATAGTGGCAACATCGCCAGATTCATCTGGCGCCACGAGTACCTTCCCATAATATAACAGATCTTGTATTGCATCATAAATTTCAGTATATAAATAAGATTTGAACAAGTGGTGTCGCGTTCTTTGGACTTTTGGGTGATTTTAACCCTACCACACAGTTGAAGTGCAGTAATATTTAGTTTTTGGGTAATTTTAACCCCACAACACCGGTTAATTATTAACAGGTAAGTTCTTGTACTAGCACAATTTATCTTTATTTTTTTAACAGAAACATAATGTAATTGGTAGGAATATTGAAAATTGATTAGATATTTTTAATTTCAGACTTATAGAAATATATGTAGTTGAGAGAAAGAACAAGAAGCTCTCTTGAAGCTTTGGCAGGATGAATTAACTGGATCAGAGTTAGGATCAGAAAGCGAATCTTAAAATGAAAGTCAGCAGGTTAGCCTTCGTCCCAGTGAGGATGTTTTAGAAAACCAACTTCAATCAGTGGAAAATTGTCAGCCTGGAAGTTCTAATCAGAAAAATCAATCATCGTCGGAAGATTCCTCTCAAGACAACAATAAGTTTGAAGATAATAAAGTAAGGCAATCTAAGTTTTTTATCGGACGGGATAAGAAAACAAAATAGGCAAAGAACTGTCCTAATAAATCGGTTAGAACACGACAAGAAAATTTAATAACTTTACTTCCCGGTGTTCGAAATAATGCAAAATATTGCAAGTCGCCCATTTCTTTCTGGGAATTATTTATGGATAATATTATTGTGGAAGATATTGTCCACTGCACTAATAAAAAAATCAGTTTAGTCGCTTAGAATTATAATGACCAACATAAATACATCACCAAGTCTACGGCCGCAGAAGAAATTCGGGCAATTTTCGGATTATTATATCTATCAGGCGTTTATAAAGCCAACAGGTTAAATCTGGAGGATTTGTGGGCTACAGATGGAACAGGAATTGACATTTTCAGGCTAACAATGTCCCTGCAAAGATTTATATTACTTTTAAAATGCCTACGATTCGATAATATCGAAAATAGAGAAGAACGAAAAAGAGTAGATAAACTGGCAGCTATACGAGCTGTTTTTGATCGATTTGTATCAAATTGTCAACAATATTTTATTCCTAGTCAATACTTGACGATCGATGAAAAATTAGAATCTTTTCGGGGACGTTGTTCCTTTCGGCAATATATCCCCAATAAGCCGTCCAAATATGGAATTAAAATATTTGCCTTAGTGGATGCCAAAACATTCTACATTTTAAATTTAGAGGTATATGTTAGCTCACAGCCTGAAAGACTTTTTCAATTTAGTAATAGACCGTTTGATGTAGTAAACAGGCTTGCAAATCCAATCCGTGGTACTAACCGCAACATTACATTCGACAACTGGTTTACCAGCATACCGCTAATGGAACATTTGCTTAATGAACATCGGTTAACATCTGTTGAAACTATTCGTAAAAACAAGAGGGAAATACCGACAATCTTTTTGAATTCCAAAAACAGAGCTGAAAACCACTCAATTTTCGGATTTAAAAAAGACATTTCTTTGGTGTCCTTTGTCCCGAAGAAAAATAAAATAGTGTTAGTAGCTTCTTCACTTCATCATGATACAGAATTTGACCACAAATCAAATAAACCTGAGATTATAGACTTTTATAATCACACAAAAGGTGGCGTAGATATGGTTGACGAAATGTCTGCGTTATATAATGTGTCTCGTAATAGCAAGCGATGGCCTCTAACAATTTTTTTTTCACTGCTTAATAATGCAGGAATAAATAGTTATGTTATTTATCAACATAACAAGCCAACTGAAAAACTAAAACGCAGATTTTTTTTAAAAGAACTTGGTTTGGCACTAATTAAACCATATATTGAAAAAAGAGGTAACAATCAAAGAATACCATCAGACATAAGAGCCAAACTAAAAAGAAATGATGGCGGAGAGGACTCTCAAGGACCTCCAAACAAGAAGCAACAAACAACATCCAGATGTGGAGTGTGTCCCCGTGGAAAGGACAGAAAGTGCCAAAAAAAATGTGTGAAATGTGACATTTTTCTTTGTCTTGAACATTGTGTATATTTTTGTTCTAAATGTGCACATAATTGGTAATTATGCTATTTAAACAAAAGTTCCTAGTTACTTTTTATAAAATTTGTATTTTTTTTATTCTATATCTCTAATATTTTAGTAACAAAAATTGTGGTAGTGGTTTAAATATAAACTAAATTTTAGTATATTTTTTAAATCGTTGAATTTTTAACGGAAATTTTTTAAATGATTTATCTTTGAAAAATATTATATAACAATATAACCATGATTTAAAATCTTAAGGTTGCATGTAAAAATACAATATTGTCTCAATTTTATAAATAAAAAAAAATGGGGTGATAATTACCCCAACACACAGCTCCTGTCAGAAAATTTCACCACACAGTCGCCGGGTTAAAGGTTAAAGTAAGTTTATTGACGTTTCAATTTCCACTTCGGAAATCGTTCTCAAAATCATTTTGAGAACGATTTCGATCGAACGATCAAACTCGCCAAAACCATCCTAGTTGAAGCTAGTCGTTGATAGACGGGACTAAATAAACAGGTTGTTCGGATAATAGATGTTATTGTACTAAAATAAAATAGCTTACATTAAAATTAAAGGGCATATATCAAAAGAAAATATTATTTAAAATGAATTTTGACAAGGATGTGTACTCTTCACTTCTCTTGTGCTGTCTGTTTAATAAAATAAACAGTTTTATCTTACTCCTATAGTTTTTTCGGAAAAGGTTTAATTATGGTGTGGATTGGCATATGTTTTGAGAAAGCATATAATTAATGGTTATTATCTAAGAAACATTATTTGGAGATCGATACAAACTAACAATCTGCAACATCATGTGGTACATTTTGTTTAGGAAAGTTGTAAAAAGATGTAAAGGCCGTAGCCGAAAAATAGGACTCGATAACAAGTTTTCACCGAATTTCTATGCTGTACTTAGGAGTTCAAAAACTTTCAAGATTTTTAGCCTTGACAACACCACTGAAGTTTTTTAAATGTTATTTTTCTTATTTTCCCTCTTAATTTGGAATTAAATCCTGTTCATTCTTACCACCAAGTCTTGGGATTCCGATGTTAAGCTCCCATCATCATTAGCCAGCCTTTATTTATCGTGTCTACTGCTGGACATAGGCCTCCCTTAAACTCCTTCATTCTTTACGATTTTGTGCTCTTTGTTGCCAATTTTTGGTGATCCACCTGATGTCGTCAGCTCCTCTACTACGTTTGTCTGCTCTTGGCCTTCAATTTATAATTTTGTCCATCTATCGTGAGTGGCGCGTTCTCGCTACATGGCCTGCTCAGTTCCATTTCAGTTCCGGTATATGTTTCACAACATCAGCGGTCCCGCAACGTAACTCCCAGCATAGGCCGTTCCATTTGTCTCTGTACCATTCTCAATTTCGAAACCGTAGTCTTCGTTAGAGTCATAGTTTCCGCCCCACGTTCCCTTGGCCAGTCCCAGCTTTTGTGGAGGAAGAGTTCTGAACTAAGTAGGGATTCTTCAGCACTCCGCAAAAGACAGACTATGCGGGGAAGTCCTCAACCCCGACACAGCGCATCCCATATGGCTGATAGGGGACATTCTGTATATTATACAGGATAGGTGTGAATAAGTTTCGCCAAATAAGCATCCGCGGATCAACTGAGGATATGGTATAGGGCAGCAGCTATGCCATTACAAGCTCCAAGACTAGAGAAGAATGACTTCTTAATAGGCTAGGAATCAGATATTTATAGGTGACAATCAGATATTGGTTTAATCGTTTTTAATATTTTAGTATGTAAGGCAAGCAGAAACCAATACACTAATAATTATTAAGATATTATGACTATGGCAAGTTATGAAAAAGAAAAGGCCCCTAGTCCCTGGTAGATCCTAAATGATCAAGGGGTGCTAATAATCTCCACGTTAAATGCTAGAAACCATCCGAAAGTGGAAAACAAAAATGACACATTGACAAATGGAACCTGGAATGCAAAATCTCTCTTTATGCAAGAAAAATTTCATAATATCGTGAGAGAAATGAAAAGAATAGGAGTCAACATTCTAGGAGTCAGTGTAGTTAGGTAGCTTGGATCTGGACAGAAAAACATCGATAACTATGTGATATACTATGCTGGTAATGATGATCCTCATCATTATAACGCAGTGGAACTTAAGTTGACGATAAAAGCAGTAAATGTGTAAAGAACTTTGTACCTATACCTGACAGAGTAGCTATGCAACAAATTAATAACACTCCCCGAAATATTTACTTTATCCAAGTATATGCTCCTACAGGAAAAAAATCAAAAAGATAAATACCATAATGCTACCAAGAGATCAAACAGCTAATAAAGATCGCAAAGAAAAATGCTGTAAACATTATTATGGGAGATTTTAATGCCAAAGTAGGTGAAAGGCGGACCGAAGATGTAGTCGAAAACTTTGGTTTGGGCCAAAGAAATGATAGACGAGAAAAATACTGGTCCAATTTTGCCAAGAAGAAAATCTAATGACCGTAAACACCTGGTTTAAAATACCAAAAAGAAGATTATATCTATAAAAAGCACCTGAAGATAATTAAAACCACATATGAGAAACCAGATTGATTATATATTATTTGACAAGCGTTATAAAAATGGAATTAGAGAGTTAAAACATATCCCAGGGCGGACATCAGTTCCGACCACAATCCTGTTATCGGTAAAATCTCAATTAAACTGAAGAAAATCAAATGCAGACAGAAGATAAAACATAGCCTCGAAAAACTTAAAGATCCAGCAGTACAGGCAGAGATAGAGAAAATACTCAATGATACACTCAAAGAAAAATTCAGTGAAGCACCCGCGGTAGCAGAAGAATCAGTACAAAGTATTTGGCATACCTTCAAAACAACAGTCACAACTATAAAAACAGAACAACTACAAGACAACACAAGAAAACAAAGAATACATAGATTACAGAAGAAATCCTAGAACTAATGAACGTAAGAAGATCTTAAAAAAACCGATATAAAGTAAAACATAAAAAAACCCAGAGAACCATCCGAAACAAAATGAGGAAAGCCAAATAAGAATGAATGAACAGCAGATGTAAGCAACTGAGGGAATTCCCAAAAAAACATGCACTTCAATGCATACAAAAAGATAAAGTAAATCACAAATATGAAGAAAAAATTTACTACAACAATTCTAGTAGATGATAACCACCAACTAGTATCTAGCCCAGAAAATATAGGAAATATATGGAAAAAATATATCGAAACATCGAAAATGTGTTTAATGACGAGAGAACAGAACCACAAATGAATATAGTACAAGACACAATACTTGATATATGTATACCTATATTCAAGAAAAATAAAGCAAATAGGTGCTCACAGTTCAGATTTATTAGTATATCTACGTATATACAGAGAATGCTAAAGAAATCTGAGCGACAATCAATTTGGATTTCGTATGGGGCTTGGTACGAGGGAGGCATTATTTGGCTTCCAGTTTTTTTTATCTTTGATCAAATAAAACAAAGAACTGATAGAAACCCTACTACAACGTGGTATAAAGTATAACACAATGGCCCTCATTAAAAATCTATATTTGGATCAAATGGCGGCAATTAAAATAGGCAATCGTATGACAGCAGAAATGTCAATAAAAAAAAAGAGTTTGCCAGGGCTGTGTACTTTCTCTACTATTGTTTAATATATATTCCAAAAAGATCTTCCAAAATGCCCTCGAAAATATTGAAGAAGGAATAAAAATATCAACGGAGAGTATGTAAACAACTTAAGATATGCAGACGACACCGTAATTATTGCGAACAGTGCTGAGGGCTTGCAACGACTTTTGAATGCCATAACCAGAGAGGGAAATAGCTTGGGGCTGTAGTGGCCGTTACACCAAATGCCGACATTAATATTCGTTTCTACAACAAACAGATAGAACCCATACAAAAATTCCAGTATCTTGGTTGCTGGTTAACAAACGATCTTGACTACGAAGTTGAAATACGTGCTCGTATAGAGTATGCCAGGTCAGCTTTTCAAAGAATGAAAAAATTCCTATTAACCTCTACCTTATCGTTGGATGTTCGATACCAATTTGTAAAAACATTTATTTATTTCATACTGCTATACAGAGTGCAAACATGGACTCTCCAAATCATAAGTATGAGACGTGTAGAAACTTTTGAGATGTGGTTTTTTCGAAGGATGCTAAAGATCTCTTGGACCAAGTACGTGACCAACAAAGAGGTGCTGGGAAGAATAGGGACTGAGAAAGAACTCCTAAATATTGTAAAAATTAGAAAAATGAGTAATCTAGTACATATTTACAGAGGAAAAAATTAAGCTTTCTACGACTAAGAATGGAAGGGAAAGTGGAAGGAAGAAGAGGTCCAAGAAAAAGAAAATGCTCCTGACCGAAAAATGTAAGACACTGGACAGACATGGACACACATTCGATACCAATAACAGCTCAAGATAGAGAGCAATTTGCTGTAGTTATAGCCAACCTTCAGTAATGGAGAGGGTACCTCAAGAAAATAGATTATTCAATGAGTATCTTTACTGTATGGATAACCTTGTAGTATAACATATTACTGTGTCATTGGTACCATAATTTGAACGGAATCCTGCTTGCTGTCCCGGTTGGCAGAAATCTAATTTTGTTTCCAATCTTGATGTCACCAACCTAGTGAAGAGCTTGTATATGTGGTGCAACAGAATAGGTCTATAATTTGCTAGGTCTGTTCTATAATGGATCATAATATAATAATTGATAACATAGTAAATTAAATAAGTAATTGCAATAAATTAAAATAAGGTGTATTTAAAAATCTAAAAAAGTTTACCTTTTTGGATTGTCGCTTTTGTCTTACAGTGTATAAAGATAAACCTATTATTATTACATATTTTATAAAAGAAGTTTTTTATTACAAAGAAATACATAACCTTTGGCTTAAATGTATAAAGCTACTTTGTTTTTATTGTATTTTTATTACAAAAAATAAAAAATACTTGAGTAACTTACATCCACATCAGGGATTAGGATTTATATCCTTGGAAACCGCCAGGCTCATGTAGTAGGGTCATAAAGTAACAAGAGGATACTTATGTGTCTCTTAGTATAATGTTTACGTAAAATTTAAATAAATAATGAGTTTTTTGAAAATGTTTTGATTTTCTGAATATGTCATTTAATAATGTTAAGAGTTTTGCAAATCATTAATTAATTCTGTGTGCATTAGATTAATAATCCAGACGGTTTCTGTTTTAAGTTAGGTGTAAAGCATATAATCGCAGTTTCTTGCTTAAATCGTTCCAAAATACCACTACAAATGAGGAGCAGACTTTCTTTATGCATTTTGTCCATTTTTTGTAATTTTGGCAAATAGAGAAAAACTGCTATGCGTTTGACAAGAACTTGAACGAAAAACTGATATACCTAAAATATGGATGAAAAATCATTCAAATATTATACGTATATGCTAAAAATCTAGTATTGATAATATTCCAAAAAACTTGAAAAAACTGATGGACAAACTGCATTTAGATTGTCATCCTTAAACAAAACGCATTTTGATTGTCTACACCAAGCGGTATGACAGACTTTTGGTAGTAAAGATGTAAGAAAAAACTCAAGTAGCTTCATAAAAATAGTATTTTATTTTTAAATACAAAATAATGTTTAAAAATGAATGGAACAATAATGGCATTTTACATATCATAAAGGTCCTCATGGTCATCATCATTGCAATCACAGTACTCAGCTTCTTTGATAACGTCATCATCTCCAGTTTCACCAAGGTTAACTTGATTGTCATTTTGCTCACCAGTGTCAGAAAGAATTGGTTGTAACCATGTTAGCTCAGGATCGTTGACCCAATTCACCCCTGACATTTCCACTAATAGTTTCGAGAGGCTCTGGAGTTTTTTGGTTTAATTTTGTTTTGGAGTTCTACAGCAGGTAAGTGTAAAGTCGAA
The DNA here is from genome assembly GCF_040954645.1 of Diabrotica undecimpunctata. NCBI lineage: Eukaryota > Metazoa > Arthropoda > Insecta > Coleoptera > Chrysomelidae > Diabrotica > Diabrotica undecimpunctata. The sequence goes on along the minus strand of NW_027311921.1, from coordinate 360,129 downwards.
AGCTTCTTTTCACGTTTCAATAATGTTTGCAATTTTTTGGATGGATCATCATTTCTGTAGAACAGTTCGGTCTTAAGCAAAATATTGTTGTTGTTTTGTGATCTCTTAATAATAATTCGTTTGGCTGCACTGTTTCAATATTTTTTAAACAGGTTAACGCAGTTTTTATATCATAAACAGTCCAGTCTCTACCAAGTTGTTTAACTTCTCCCTTCTTGGAGTAAATGTCATAATATTGTGTAGGGTTTTTATTGTACTGTAGGATCGTGTAACTTTTTCTATTTGCCCGAAAACACGGTCCGCTGGCAAATATGAATGTCCGTGTACCGGAAAAATAAGTACCACAGATTTAATATTTTGTGGGGCCTCTCTGTATAACCATAGCATGAGCATATGCATCATGTGTGCATTTTTATTCTGCCCCGCACAACCATCTGCGAATAGTCTTAACTGTTTTATACCTGATCCAAATTCAGATTTATTAAGAAAATCACGTAGAGCAGAACTTGTTTCTGCAGATCCCCTTTTTGCTTGATGTTCCATCCAGGTGTAGAAAACTGGCTTATTAATATCCACGTCGGTTACACAAAAACAATCAAAAGACAACTGCTGGGCGTAAAATGCATCTTGAATTGTCACTTTCGGTAAGACTGGAACCTGCTGAAGGGAACAGTAGGAAACAGTGTGTTCCGGTTTTTCCTTTATTAGTTTAAAAAATTGTTTGGCCCATATTTTATGTACACGTAGAGAAGTTCTTAGTTTCTCTATTTCAGTTTTGTCTTTACAAAGGCTAATAGAAGTTTGGGTCCTGACACAAAAACCACATACGTCAGTAGCAGGGCTTCCAAATGCAATATTAAAATGACTATTAAAGATCCTACTAAAATATTTGTAATTTACTTTCAAATTCTCAGCAGTACTTTGATTGTACAGATTCCATAAAATAGTAATATTATTTTCAGATGATAGATAAATGCGCCGAGATTTAGCACGCCCCTAATGACTTTCATGTCCTTCAAACTGGCTATAAATTTTTTAACAGCTTCAAATTTTTCAACATTCTTGAAAGACCGTTTGTCTCCTCCACGGTTCTTAACAATACCACTGCCAGATTGCATTTTTCGAGCAATAGTATTTACGGGTCTCTGACTGACACTAAATATGGATAAGAATAATTTCTGGCAAATGTAAATTTTTTTTCCATTCTTTCAAACCTAAAATAAAGAAGAAAACCTTCATATTGTGTTTTTCACCGTGTTTTTAAAATATCTAAACAAAACCTTTTAATGCTAAATAAGATTTTATTGTAAGTAAAACTTACATGATATCTTATAAAGAAACTGTGGGATTTTCTTTCTATTTTTCGGTTCCGACATCTATCTGGTATTTCAACATCCATAAAATGCCCCAAATGATTATCCTGTACATTTTTGTTTATTGCTTCATGAAACATACTTCTAATTGTCCTAATATCGTCTTCGGATACTTTATTACAGCAAAAATCTTTTCGATTAGCGTGATTACAGGAAAATCAACAAAATGTTAAAATTAGGATAATGATTTGAATGCCTTGAAAAGAGAACGATATTATAAAATATTAACGACAACAACATAAGAACTTAAGATGCTATTGTGTAAACAATACCAAAATACAAAAGTAACCTATAAGTCATTAAAGCTTACCTAACATTGCTTTTACGCAATGTTACGTAAGCTTTACTTTAGAAGTTAGATATCTTTTTCTTTTTCTGCTACCGTGGTCCGTATCACCAACTACATGATCTCCTGTCACAACTACATACATTATTAATTATTGTTCTGTTGAAAATCGGAAAAACAAACGCACATAAAATAAACTTAACAGTATAGACACCAAAACTATACAACGACAACCGCCGCCAACGACAAACAAATCGCAATTAGTCGATAGCGCACGGACAAACTTCGTTTAGTTCGTCTACCGTCAATGGACATACAGCACATAAAAAGTCCAAGGTATTTTTTTCATTTAATTTGCAGACAACAGAATGCATTTAGAACGTCGCAAACTATACATATAGTTTGCGATGCCATCTTTGGTTGAAAATTTGAAAAAATGGACAAAATGCATATAGAAAGTCTGCTCCTCAAGTGATAATTTCACTATGCGTGAGTTTTAAAATATGGGCTTAACTTTTTAGTAAACAAAATATGAAAAAAATTCAAAAAATTCGTTTTTTTTTCCTTTTTACGCATACGTCTCAACTATTAGTTTTAGAATAGTTTTGTATAAGACCTAAAAGTTTTTTAATTAAATTTTATATAAGATAATCTAGCTTCACATCATAAAATTTTTTTTATTAAAAAAATACTAAAAAACACAAAAAAGCGGTTAACCCTTTGACGACTGTCGGTATGCTGAGATGACCACCTTTACAAACATTTCTTTGAAACTTCCCAACGGTTTTACGCATGTTTCGTAGACTTACTACGGTTGCAAGGTTAGTAGATGTTAAGTATCTACTTAAATATCTACTAACCTTGCTACGGTTGCCTCTTCCGCCTGACCAATGAACATTAAGCCCGAAACTGTACTCTCGTGACGTAATTCTTCCCCTTCAACCAATCAACACTGCAATCGACCTGCCCTCTACATTCAGTTTCAATCGCGAATAAATGGGTTTTGTATTCTTGTGTACTCTGGTGACGTAACTCAAGCATCCCCACCCCAGTCGGAAGAGGCAACCGTAGTAAGTCTACGAACCGTGGGTTTTACCGTCATACCATTGTGTAAAATTGGTTGCCTATATTATATTCTAAGTGTCTAACCAGTTAAGAACCAATTTGATTGAATTACATCGACTGGATAACATAATTAGTCAAGCACACATTTGAAGCATACGTGAGGTGTTGACAGAGCGACATATTTTAATTGTTTTCTTTTTGATTCAATTATTATTAATTAATAAGGGTAAGTAATATTTTTGAAGTCTTTTTCACTTTAAGTACTGTTATTTGCTGCATGAATACATTTCAATTTTTTTGTAGATCACTGTCTTGTATGTGGTATTCGGGCACGACCACAGGGTACTTCCTATATGAATTCTGTCAATATGCAAAAGTGGAGCTTCAGTATTTAAAAAATATGTCCCAAAACGAGGATAACGCCTTATTGGATGAAAATCCAAGTGACCAGGAGTCAATTGTCTCTGATGTTACAAGATATGAAAGCGCCTTGGAAAATGTTAATGAATTTCGGCGACCAAATAATAAGGATTTTTTTGATATTGGAAATATGGACATTGTGTTAAAACACCAAATTAACAATCAAGAAACCAATACTGCAAATAATCATGAATCGGAACCAGACAGTGAAGACGATGTAGTGCTAGCAGTATGGCTAGCAAAGCGAGATAACTCTGTATTTTGGACCCAAAATGAAAATTATATAAAACAAATCAGTTTAATAATACTATAGACACAAACATTCCAAATTCTGCAGAGAACCTGCAGAATTTGGAACTATTTCCTGAGGATCCAATTCATCTTATTGTATATCAAACCAATCTATATCTAAAACACGAAGTCAAAACATTTCTTGGAGTAAATTTATTAATGGATATAAAGAAAATGCCCAGTTACTAAGATTATTGGTCGTCACGTTTTTAATTACAAGACCCTTTTATTAGTTTGGCTATGTCACGTAACAGTTTCGCTTGGTTACTAGGCACTTTACATCTGATTGATAATACAGTACAGCCAAAAAAAACTGATCCCAGATTTGACAAACTTTACAAAGTGCGACCTCTATTGGCCAAACTCACGGAAACGTTTCTTTCAGCAGCATTGAATCCACATGAGTTTCAAGCAATTGATGAGTCTACGATATCATTCAAAGGTCGTAGCAGTACCCGACAGTACATGCCCAATAAACCTATAAAACGTGGCTACAAAATATGGGTTAGAGCAGATTATATTTAAATTTTTTTTATATGCTTTGAATAAATCGATCCTTAGTGGCATCTGCAATGTGTTTAATAAGAGAAAGATTAGATCTGTAAAACCTTAATTCATTATTAAATCATTACACGGGTTTTTTTAGCAGTTTGTCATACTACTTTTAGGGGAAAATGCTTTGGTAGAAAAATACCATCGCTGTACTAGCTAGCGCACGTTTAAGCTTCTGTAAACTAGAAGAAGTAATAAACCGTTGAAATGTTTGATTAGCGTCAACAACTTTATGCTTAGAGTCAATAAATAAAAATTGAGCTCGATGGTCAAAAAAACAAGGTTTAAATACGCCCACTCTAGATATTTACAGAGAAATTTGTCACAATGTTGTCGATGCGACTACTGGACTGGGATGTGATTCTAATATAATCGTTTATGGTAACTTTTAGACCAGAAGATGTTTAGACCAAAAAAAATTATATTAAAATCACCGAGTATGATCAATTTGTCTGCTTTACTAAGTAAGGACGTTATGACCTCAAAATTCATCAAAAATAAGTCAAAGTCACCCTTACCCGATTTGGATACAGTTAAAATATTGGTTTTTATTGAAGATATATATATATATATATATATATATATATATATATATATATATATATATATATATAAGGATTTCCACAGTTTTTACTGTATTCCTTTACTCAACCGTTTTCTCCAATTTTTCCTGTTTAGCCAGTCCCCTTCCTGTAGGTTTCTTCTACTCATGGCTTCGTCCACTTCATCTGTGAAAGATCTTCGGGGTCTGCCTCTCTTTCTTCTTCCTATCGGGCTCCACTCTGTTATTTTATTTATCCACCGATTTTGGTCTGCTCTTCTGACATGTCCGTACCAGGTTAACCTCTTCTGTTCGATGTAGTCTATTATGTCGGAGTTCATTCCTATTCTCCTCTTAATATCCATGTTATTTATTCTATCTCTTCTTGTTACTCTGCAGCTTCTCCTTAGGAATTCCATCTCTGTTGCTCTTATTTTGTTTTTGGTTTTCTTATTTATTGTCCAATTTTCACACCCATAAGTGAGAATACTTCTTGTCATGGTATTATATATTTTTTTCTTTGTTTTCATGCTAATGTTCTTATCCCATAGTACCGGGTTCAATTTTCGTATGCAGTCTCTTGTTTGTCCTAGTCTATTTTTTATTGTTTTTATTGAAGATATATAAAATACACAAAACTCTGAACTTTGCTCTACATTATTATTCATTTATATTAAGAGAAGAATACATAAGATTTTCTTTTACATAAATTGCAACTCACTAGTTTTCCACCGATACTTTATTTTGATAAAACTTGGTAGAAGCTTCTAGGTTTCTTCCTCCGTCTTCTTTATGTGCTGAAAATTTCTTTTGAAGTTAAATCTCGTAACTGCAGTTTCTTTGGGCCAAATATTAGGTCTGAAGACTTCGTCAATTTTATTGAAAGCAAAAGATACCTTATATGTACAGTATTTGTCAGTTATATGCTATTCCACGCCGTTAAAAATAATATCGGGTATCGTGTCACCCAAGAATTTTAGAATTAATCCAAGATCATCGGCTGTTATATCAACACCTATGCGGGACACATGTACATGACCTTGTCTACAGTAGACGATAGTGTCTACAGTCGACGATTCGTTGCTTCCAATAATCGGTTTGTATTTGTTTTAGTTTTTCCATTGGGTATTCCAGGATGAATGTGCTCTTTTTAGATTGTTTTTTTTTTCGTTTTGTTCACTCATGTATAAATGAGGTCGACTTGTGTTTTTTTTAATGACAATTTAATGGGTTCTTGACTGGTAGAACCTTAGTTGCTCGGGTCTGCTTTATTTACAGTTTTTCCCTAGATGACTTAAGTATGGGTATGGATGAATTTTATATATAAAGAAAATATATAAAGAAATTAAATCTTGTTGCTCCTCCGTACGTTTTTCTAAATGTAATGATAGTTTACTTACTGCTGCAAGTTCACTTTTCATTTCACTTAGTTCCTTGTTTGTCTTTATACACTGATCACACACAATAATATCTAGGTTATGTTCGACTTTGAATGCTTTAATATCTTTTGCACTGCTTATGTTAATTTATTAACGTACTCTAATAACTGAGGATTAGAGCAGGACAGTGGTAACTTAAAATTTACTATTAGGTCAATTAGTTCCTGCTTTTTTAGCTTATTTAGTTCCGCTGTTAAAACTGCGATTTGACTATCGGACGCTATTTATTTATTTATTAAAACTTACAAACACCACCTAGGTAGTAATTACATGTAAGAGTGCTCATTACTTGGTATAAAAATATACACACAAAAAATACAATGTACTACAATATACACACAAGTACAAAATAAAAACACAGAAAGTAAAACACATTAAAAAAAAAGACACAAGTTAATAAAATTTTAAAATTTAGTCCATTACTTATCTATTCATAACATTTTTTAATATCCCTTACTCTACAGGTAAAGAGGTCTATATCACAGATCTTTATTAACTCATTACATTGATATTGCATATAGTTTATTATTGCACAAGAATTATATGGACTACAAGAAAATAGGTCATTACTGTTTACCCTTAGCTTTGGCACATGAAACCTAATAAAGTTGATCAAACCACATGTCTTATATTTAACATTGTTAATGATATTATGAATAAACACAACACAATGCATGTTTCTTCTTTGCTCTAATGACTGCAAGCCAAATATTTGAAGCAACTCTTTTGATGGCGTAAGGTGAGTATACACATTGTATTTCTTAAGGTATAAATATCTTAGAAATCTTTTTTGTACCTTTTCTATATGATTAATATGAACTTTGGCTTCAGGAGTCCATACCACTGATGCATATTCCAAGTTTGGTCTGACTAAAGCGTTATATAGTCTAATGGTTGTGTTTATACTAAAGTGTTTGGAATTTCTTAATACAAATCCCAATATTTTGTACGCCTTATTAACAATATTTATATAGTGTTCATTAAATTTCATGTTAGCCTATAAGTATATTCCCAGATCTTTACATTTGGTTTTCCTAGATACTACACAATTGTCAATTCCATAATTATTTTAAATGTAGTCGATTTTGCGAGTAAAAGATATGACTCCACACTTCTTAATATTCAAGATCATACTGTTGTCCCTAAACCATTCCACAACTGAGGTCAGGTCCTGCTGTAGTAACTGAACTAATCATTTGAAGTATGTATAGTCTTAAAAAGCTTAAAATCATCAGCATAGATCAAACTAGAAGAAAATTTAAGAGATTGTGGTAGTGAGTTAACAAAAATTAAGAAAAACAAAGGCCCTAAGTTGCTCCCTTGGAGGACACCAGATGTAGCCTGAAATTTATCTGATAAACACCTACCAATTTTGACTCGTTGAAACCTTGAATCCACATACGATTTTATAAATGTACAAGCATCATGCGAAAAACCAAACTCATTCAATCTCTGTAAAAGAATGCCATGGTCAACCATATCAAAGGCCTTTGAGCAGTCAGTCATTATTAAATCTAATTGGAGTTTATTATTTATTGCCTCACTAGCAAAATTAGACAGAATGCACAGATTACTAGTTGTGGATAACCCAGGCAAGAAACCATGTTGTTCTGGAGCAAATTCATTTTCAAAATTTTTCAGTATATTCATATAGAGAATAGATTCAAATATTTTAGCCAGGGAATTAAGGATACTTATAGGACGATAGTCTTCTATATTGTTTCTATTACCTGATTTAAAAACTAGAGTAATGGTAGCCTCTTTGAGTTTGTCTGGAAAGGTGTTAGTTTTAAGAGATAGATTAAATAGATGTGATAATGGCTTTTGAAATATATCAGAACATCCTTTATAGATATAGGCAGGGATATTATCACTACCTGTGGCCTTTTTTGGCTTTAATTTTGTTATACTAACCTTCACATCTTCTTCACTAATAACTGAAAAGTTGAAAGATCCCTGTGAACTACCCTGATGTGTGGATGATACCTGATAAATTGAGCTAAAATGATGAGAGAAAGCCATGGCAATATCCTGAGGGCCTGTATATGTATGATCATTTAAAGACATCTCGTGAGGAAAACCGCTGGTTTGTCTCCTACTTCTTATGAATTATGACTCAAAATAGGAGTCGCCATCTTGTAGACTCCTATTTTGAGTAACTGGTATTTTATCATTCTCAGAAATTTCTGGTACATTAGCTTTAAATGTAGATAATTTTGTATTTTCTCCTGTTTTATAATATGTAGTTAATTTGGCAGAAATCAATTAAACAGAATTATTAACTATGAAGTTCCAGAACTATTCCCTGTGCTTTGTGCCAAATGTAAATCTACACTGTTTTGAACCGACGGGAGTTAATATATTACATTTTAGAAGTTGAATTGACTTGGTTCTTTTAGATTTGATATTTCACGTGAAATTATTGTTTAATTATAAGTTTAAATTTAATATAAAGGGATGAAATGTGTAGAAATGTAACATAATATTTCATTCTCAAATTGGCATTCTCGTATAAATTTTCACTACGTTTAATTACAAAGTAACTTTGTAACTATTTGAGAAAATTTAAATATGTTTTAGTTATGATTAATGCATAGTCAGCCACCTGATATTTATATGCTTGTTGTACGTACAGCTGGTTCCTAAAAAAACTAATACGACTGTTAAAGCGTATTTTGTAGAAAATTGAGTAGTGTATTTTGAAGGATAAATACTTATTATTTACGTAGGTACTGTCACTGTCAAATCTTAAAATTTGTCAGGTAACTTTAAATTAGAAGGTGGTTGGTCACTATCTTATTTTAACGTAAGCAAAACAACAGTTTTTAATATTTATAAAAAAAAGAGAGAACAAGAAACTCTCTTGCACCACAACAGAAGCAATCAAGACTTTTATTTGCTTTAAACCATCAGCTACAAAATCAAAATTTTTGTGACAGAAATGAGGAAATTTTTCAATCTTCTAAAAATGTAGCATGTATAAATTCCTTATAACTATCGAGTATTTAATGTATAAGATTACGCCACTGGCTATGTATGCAATTCCTTGAGTTTTTGTTTATATTGTGGCGTAAGTGTCTGCGACACATCGAAGAGAAATTTTACTGTGTAATTAAATAATTAATATTTTACGTTTTAATTCTACGATTCAAATCCAAGCAACGATTAAGGTCCAATAACCTGAAAAGCGACGTTGAAAAGAATTCCGATTGGCTAGTCTCTTTTACTGATAGGAGGGGAAAGGGCCAGAGAGAAGCCGGTACAGAGAACGTCAGGGCGAGGTCAAATTACGTTGGATTTGAGATTTTGACGGGTAAAGAGCTCGGCGTGTAATCTTTAGAAAGTCGGCAGATTTTGTTTGTGGAGCAATTTTGTTGAAATAATCACTGAATTGTTATGTTTGATGTGTTTATTGTGGCAAATGAAAAATTTGTGAGCAGTGTTACAACGCTATAAGGGATCTACATGTTTTCAAGGAGTGTTTGAAAAGCCAAGCTTTGCAGATTGCAGTTTATTAACCCGAAGCCCGATAATCCAGTGCTCAACTTCAACAGAGAATCGTCTATTTGTTTTTCCTTGGTCATTTCAGACCAAATTGCAGCTTGTGAGACGCATTTGTGTTATTTTGCAGTGTTTTGGATCTAGTTCCAACCCCAAAAAACTTTTAAAGAAAATACGTCAGCTGCATATCTTAGATAGATGTTCAGAGTACGCAGAGTACAACGGCAGCTGTATTCAGAAAATAATTTTATCCTCCAACAAGATAATTGTCCTGTTCACACTACAAATGTAATAAACCAGTGGCTCCAGAATAAAAATATGGAAACCTTACCATGGCCAAGCTACAGTCCAGATTTAAACCCAATCGAGAATGTGTGAGGGTTATTATAAAAGGGTTTTATCGGCGTAATTGAATACCTTAAAATATTAAAGAGCTGTGGCACTCTCTGAAAGAGCTTCTGAAAAAGACAATTTTATAGTTTACTTCACGCAGATGAACCGAAGACTACAAGACTATTAATGCTGATGGAGATATTACAAAATAAAAATTAATGGGAAAATCCCAGTAGTTGGCTGTATACCATCGTTTAAAAAAACATACAGAAGTTAAAACAATTCACCATCGTATTTAGGTATATAAAAATATATAGTTAAAAAAAAAGTGTCGTCAAAATTTATACAGTAGCATAACGTTTTCGTTCTAATCAGATCATCTTCAGTGCCTTATGTACTTGAAGCTAACAATAAATTTGTGGCTATAACATCCATATATGGGTTTACATCTTTCCAAAATAAATTATATGTTGAGTCTAGGTCGATGACATTGGATAAAATTTAATACTTGAGGAGCTACATGTCTCTCTGCTCGGTTTTTAACACGTGGTTCTTGTCAGTTAAAACGACACAGACCAACTGGCCGAGGTAACAGGAATATAATTTAAGAAGACAGCTAAACATGACAAAGTATTGGTGTGTTCTGCGACTAATGTAATTTTTAAAAATTATAAAATTTTATTTTGTTGTAATAATACCTAATATCTTATTAATGAACTTTTAGTTAAAATTAAATTTACTTTGATCAGATAAAAGGCATATATCGAGCACAGTTTAATTAAATCTTGCCCAAGTACTTTCGATCCCTAGATCATCTTCAGGGGCATCTGAAATGAGCCAAGAAACGTTTTTTTATAACCAAAGAAATTGATTAACTTCGATAAAAACTCGAAGTTTTATGGTTGAAAAAAGGATTTTTATATGATTAACGTTTATAGACTTACTTCGTCAATTGTGGCCTATCCGGCAAGAACAAGATGTCATAAACATATAATTGTACATTACACTACACTACAAATAGAGAAACAAACACTTTAAAATAAATTTAAGGAAGGCTACATTACTTGAAGAGGCCGGAGACAGAATGGCTCCTGATCTAACGGAAATGTTGGGGTGACATGTGACAAATGACAACTTGGATGAGCAGTCACAATCATAGATATGTGATCTGCACCTTTTACAATTCTATGAAACTAAGTATTGACCAAATATACCTCCTATAGTAGTGTCAGTTGGACTTTTGGTCAATACTTAGTTTCATAGAATTGTAAAAGGTGCAGATCACATATCTATGATTGTGACTGCTCATCCAAGTTGTCATTTGTCACATGTCACCCCAACATTTCCGTTAGATCAGGAGCCATTCTGTCTCCGGCCTCTTCAAGTAATGTAGCCTTCCTTAAATTTATTTTAAAGTGTTTGTTTCTCTATTTGTAGTGTAGTGTAATGTACAATTATATGTTTATGACATCTTGTTCTTGCCGGATAGGCCACAATTGACGAAGTAAGTCTATAAACGTTAATCATATAAAAATCCTTTTTTCAACCATAAAACTTCGAGTTTTTATCGAAGTTAATCAATTTCTTTGGTTATAAAAAAACGTTTCTTGGCTCATTTCAGATGCCCCTGAAGATGATCTAGGGATCGAAAGTACTTGGGCAAGATTTAATTAAACTGTGCTCGATATATGCCTTTTATCTGATCAAAGTTCATTTATTCGAGCATTCAACCTTATATTTATTTAAAATTAAATTTGTTTAAATGATAAAAAAACATTTAAACAGATTTAATTTTAACTAAAGGTTCATTAGTTAACACTGTTACGATCCTTCTTTTACAATTTCCAACTTCTACTAAACTATTAATAAAATCACGTTGTCTATCAATGCTTCCAAGTTTTCAGTAAGATTTAAAAATAAGAAGTGGCTGTTCCTTGTCTATTTGTACCTTGGCCGAATTGACAGGTATTTTAGTATTATTTCTTAACTAAACAATATTACCTAAGCGAAAATGAGTTCTGCATATTCTCATTATTAGGTATATATTCCTTATCACGATCAGAGTAGTCAGAATCAGTTATCTCCTTCCTAGGTTGTTCTAGAACAACAAAAGAATTAAGAGTTAATACTGAATACCCATTTTTACCATAGACAATAAAAAAATTATTCAAAATAATTTAAAAACCATTTACGGCACTTTTTCTTTTCTTTGAATTGGAATTTTTTACTTCAGCATGGTAAATTATTTTACATTTTGATGTTCGTATTTAGTTCATTATTCCCTATATTTCACTATGCGATTCTTTAATTAAATTTGCTAAGAGAACTTAAAAAAGGTACGCCGCTGTAGAAATATATCGAAAAATAAAACGGTTTAAACTTATTTTGAAAAATTTTTCATTCTAAATACGTGTGCTATTGTTATAAATCATGCTCCAGGAGTTACGAGGTACGCATGTGCACGAATTTTCGATATCAAAAATTCATTTGACGCACTCTTTTCTGATATAGTTGCAAACCAAATTAGAAATATGACCAACATGGAAGGACAGTGTGTTTTTGGAACCAACTGGAAAGTCTTGGATAAAATTGGTTTTTTATTGTTAGCTGGAGTTTTTAAGTCCCATGGTAAATCAATTAAAAGTTGGTGGAATGAAAGAACGGGTCGTAGTTTATTTTGAATAACATTGTCTCTGAAAGTATTTACAAAAATTTTGCAAGTAATACGTTTTGATAACAAGACTACTAGACAGGAAAGGAGACATACTGATAAACTTACTGCAATACGTGAAATTTGGGAAAAATGGGTAGAAAATCTACAATAACTAATAACTTTTTTACATCATACAATTTAGGAAAACTTTTTCTAAAAAAAAATACAATGCTGGGTACTATACTTGAGAATCAAATTTGTAGGCAGTAAATTCTCCGAACTGTGAATGCGATAAACCAACAACATCGTTGCCAATTTGTAATGATAGATATTCTAGCAATTTATCATTTAATCATTGACATGCAGCAAAATTATCATATTAATGATCGTTTTGTATTTGTTAAGGTATATAATAAAATGTATTTAGTAACATCAATATTTATGTATAATATTATATTTATATACAATACTTATATATAGAAAACATCTAAAGTACGATAATATTCTTTGTAACAGTCATACATGACAACATCGCATTCTAGGACCGGTAGAAAGGAATAGTAGATCAACGTTGTCATAATATAGAGAGAGATAAATTGCTCATTGACTTGCTAGCTTAGCATTAAGTACCGTATCGTTCACACTGTTGCAGTGACTTTTAAAAATTAATCTTAATATAATATGATATGAGACTTATATTTAACTTTGAAGTGTATACTTTTTATCACAAAAAAACACTTACTTTCAAATTCCATAATTTTGTACAAAACATACGAGACAAAGAAACTTTCTATGACATTTAATGACAAACTATAATTTTTTTAATGACATTTTTTGTTTGTTCCAAAAATTAATTATCAAAAAGGCAGGTAGAGAGATTTGCCCTGCTGTTATTTCAATGAAAGGTTTCTTTTCATTGAAATTACTTATATTTTTAATATACTAATTTACATAATTATGAAAATCCAATTCTAAACTTGCCGATTACATGAAGTGAACTTTTACTTTTAGTGAACATATAAACACTCACACATTATATATTATAATTAAATAAAATAAATCAAATCGAATATACCTAATATATATAAGAAGTATTCATTTTTTTTTAAGAGCAAAGTATATTGGTACAAAATGTATTTTAGTTTGAAAACTAGGTTAACAAAAGAAACTTACTTACATACGAAAGTAATCTTAATAAAATGGTTCGACCTCCACAGGACAGGAAGTTAAAATATTAATCATCGTATGAAGACGACTCGTCGGCTGATGAAGAGCTATCGCGATCACTATTATTTACATTGATAATTAATGGTTCAACCGAAATGTCCACTCTTGTGTCTAAGTCCCACATTCTATCTTCTTCTTTTATAGTGTGTCTTATACAATTTTTCCAAGACTCAGGTGTGACATTTTGTATGGCAGTAGCTAACAAGCACTTCACCTCCTCCATTTTAAAACTCAAGTTTTCCCTTGCCACTTGGTTTTTTATTTGAGCCCATATAAGCTCGATAGGGTTCAGCTCACAATGATAAGGAGGGAGGCGATGTACAATTATGTTGTTTGCACGAGCCATTTCATCGACTGCATATTTCTTGAAAACGGGTATATGTATCCTCGCGAGGTTTAATAATTGTACTTTCAACATGTTGTCATTGAATGGTATATTTTTTTGAGAGAGCCAGTTGATTATTTCACCTTTTCGCCAGGCATGACGCATTGTCCATAACAACGACAGAATTTGCTTCAAGGCTTGGTAGAATATTTGAAAACCAACCTTCGAATCTTTGAGCGTCCATTTCCTTATTGTAATCGTTGGTTTTCTTGGATTCGAATAGTAACAAGCCGTTGTCCAAAAAACCTGAATCGCTGCCTATATGTGTTATTATGAGCCTCCGTCCTTTACCCACTGGTGTTTTTAATCCTAATGAAAGCTCTTCAATGAAGGCTTGTCGACGACTTTTAATTTCCAAATCTTGCCACACCTTTGAGACAGTATGACCTTGATTTAGCCAAGTTTCATCTAAATAGTATACTTTTCGTCCTTCATGACGATACTCTCGGATTTTTTGTAAGTAATTTCTCCGCCACAAAACAATTTCATCTTTTTTTAAAAGAACACCATTCCATTGAATTATCGGAATTTATTTCAACTTCAACTTTCTTTAAGGTTGGGATTTCGTTCCGAAAAAAGAAAGCATGGAATTTCCTCCGAATAGCATATTTGGTATGATCTTCAAGCTGAATGCGTTTTCTACCTCTGGTTTCAATGGTTTCAACAGGTCCATCATTCAATTTGCCTTCACTTTGTTTAAAATTGTTTACAATTCTGTATACACTTCTCGTCGAAACTTTAGTCAAATCACTACACAGGGTAACTACATGGTTGACCGACATACTTTTATTCCTTTCACGGAGTCCACAATACACATTGAATATAATAGTTTTTTCTCCCATCGAAAAATTTGGACGTCGTTTACTTTTACTGCTTTTACTTTCCATATTACTCACAACAGTAAAATAAGTGTTCACTGCTTAGATAACCTAATCGATATGTGAGTCATGTCCTGCGGTGGGGCCACGATGAGTAGAATACTATTTTGCTGCTAGCAACGACGAATAGAATCGACGGTTGCTGGGCAACGTGACGTCAGCAAAATAGTATTCTACTCATCGTCATCATACCACTGTTTACTTCGATAGCAAAACAACTGAATACCTGAGTAGCCGACTTTCACCGACTATGGCGGTTTTAGGGAGGTGTAACTATTACCTTCTAAACTAAAATTATTATTTATTGTAATTAATTCAAATTTAAAAAACAATAATAAAAAGTAATGGGTTGTACAGCGATGTAGTATATCTTTTCTAAGTAAAAATATTAAGAGAATAAAAGTTTTGATTCTAAAAGTATGTCGAGTGGGAGATAAAAAGAATTGAACGTATTAAACGAGCACTGAAAGATGTGTGTGGCGTCCTTCATCATTTTTAGTGGCGAATTTTGATTTCTCGTCCTAAAAAACTCCAGCTTACCAAATTTCGTGTTGTTATTCCATGCCTATCACGAAATATTTAAAAATAAAAGTTTAACTTTGACCCCCTTTATTTTGGTTATTATCAACTTTCGTACTAAAGTAAGTTAGTTTAAATCGACCTATTTTAATCTCAGGAATCTAAGATTAAGTTATGGCCATTCGTTACCAAACACCATGTATATTATATTAATATATATAATAACCCAAATGTCAACAATAATCATATTAAAATTAACATAATTATAAATAGGTACATATTTATTTAATACAAGTAGCTTTGTCGTAACTTCTATATGATATTTTTCGTACGCCATTGGAAGACCTACAATAGCAATAAACCATCACTATTACTTCCAAGAATTTACTACCTAGATTTCTGGATTCTGACTATATAAGAAAAAATAAGCCAGAGCTTCCAGCACAAATTGCTAATAAAGAAGTTCATAGTTCGTCTTTTTACTTCACGCAAGATACCACTGTTGTTAACTATATTCCTAAAAAGAATAAAAATGTTATTCTTATGAGTACTTATGAGTTATGTAAGAGGAAGACAAATCGCTGGCCTATGATTGTCTTTTATAATATGCTGGACATTTTTGCCTACAACGCGTTCGTTTTATGGACATCAATAAATCCCCAAAGGAACATTAACAAACTTACAAAACGGCGAATTTTTTTTGAGGAATTGGGAACAACACTGGTGAAACCGCTTATCCTTTCCAGAAAAAATTCACCAAGAACTAAAGCCTCACAAGAACTAGTAAAAAGAATACGAACAGAAGCGAGTAGAGAAGATGGAAATTCTAGTGAACCACCTATGGACAATCCAACTCCGCCTGCTAAACAAACACGCTGTAAATTTTGCTCTAAAAACGATAACAAGACTAATATTTTATAACGTCTATGTCACAAAGATATTTGTAAAACTCTTTTTTATTACTGTCCCAGTTGTAAATCAAATTAAATTTTGTAGGTGTTTGTTCTTAGGTATTTCTGGGAAAGAAAATTTGTTCTTAGGTTTTATGTTAATAAGGTTTAATCTTCATAAGCAACATAATTTTTGTTTAATTAACTATAATTTTTTGTTAATAAAGTTTTGTTTTTAATTGTATTTATTAATAAAAAATTGTGAATATTAACTTTAAACAATATAATGTACTAACCATAGAATTAAGATGAAACTTGTGCAATTTGCGAACACACAAATCATCAAAACCTTTTAATACGAAAAAATGAAAAAAAAATAAAAATAAAAGTAAAAAAAAATCACAAACAAACAAAAAAAAAGAACAGTCAAAACAAGTAAATTCTTTAATTTACTTTTAACTTAAATTTAGTACTAACTCGAACTCTGATTGTTGTTCTGTGAATACAAATTACAAAATAGTCTGGTCAATAAGGCCATTAAAAAAAAGTTATGTTTAGCAACATTAGCTTATTTTATTTCGATTAAGGACCGTTAACCATAGTTGGGTCATATTGACTTGAACAGTACATATCATAGTTGACTCGAACGGTAAAGCAGGGTTAAGCAAATTAGGCATTAAGCAAATTATCTTTTCTTAAATTTTTTCTTATATTTTCTTCCTCTTACGATGTGTTTTATACTGTTTTTTTTTTGTTAAAAAATGATTGATTCTGGCCTATAAAAGTCCGCACTTCTAAAAAAAAACAAGTAAATTAAAAATATAAGCGATACCATAATTTCTAACATAAGTTAACATTTCTATTATATGTTCTCCGTTAAATTCAACCCTACAATATTTTTAAAAGCGGTAGACCAACTCTCGCCGAGAAATCGTTACCTATATCAGCTTTAATTATTTTTCGTAAATATTTATTCCCTGTTCCTAGTTCATAAACCATTCCAAAAGACCCATAAAAATGTGGGAACTTATGTTTATGGCAAAAATTATATTATCCGTAAATTTTAATGTCCGCTGCAGATTCTGTGGCGAGCCAAAATGAGCTCTAGTGCCAAATGTTTTAATTGGAAAATTGGACCCGAGTGAAGATACGACCGATATCGGTCAGTTGCTGCCGTTTTATCTGAATTCGAGTAATAAACGAAAGGGCTTTTATGGAAAGAGTAAAAAGGAGTCTTTTTTAAAATAAAACTTGATTTTACAACTAAATTTAAGTGCTGGGGATAACAGAACAATGTAAAATAGCTCTATTTGTAGCTTTTAAAGCGTCATTTTGAAAAATGAAACTGTATGCTGTTACAAAATGTGCTTTTTAATCCAAAAAACTTAATTTGACAGAACTAAATTACTCCTTAACGTCTGCTAAAAAGTCTGCACCAGGACCAGATAATATTCACATAAGTTTTTTTCAACGTCTTCCAGAAAATGACAAACTTAACCTCTATAAAAAATATGGAGCAGCCATGAATTTATCTCAAAAAGGACGGAGAGTATAATAACCCACTTATTAAAACCAATCAAACCACAAACTGTTCCGGATTCATAAAACCATTTTTAGTTACTGACAATGTAAAATATTAAAAAATAATAATAAAAGACTTTTGTGGTTTCTAGAAAAGAAAAAAAGTGGTACAGTAGGCGGGACTGTAGACTAAGCTTCATACTATGTTTTCTGATTTTTTTTAATTTTAATAATATTTTTTAAATTGAATGAAGTAATTTTATTATTTTTATAGATTTTCATAAAATTTCTTCCAAAGTATAAATATGAAAGTTTAACTTAAAATATTTTACTAATAACTCTTTTTGTTACACTTTAATACAATTTTTGAACTGATAATTGTACAAATCTGACATTATATTTATATGAAATTATTTTAAAATAAGAAGTGTACAGAATAAAAATTAAAGCCCAATTTTATAGGGACAACCTAAATTAATGTTCACTTTACACTAAAGTAAACACCGTTTTTACTTTCTAAAGCTCTATAGAGATTAGGAGATGCCGAACTGTCTTAATCTCGATGAAGGAAAAATCCGAATCTGCTCCTCCACGTGGTAGATGGTGGGCAACATCAATGTTGACGACATGATGACTAACGCAGATAGGGACCGAGTGATTGCTGGTATAAGCAATCCCCTGCTTACCGACCAACGGCTTCGGGCGGATGAGTCGGTAGGTAGTAGGACAATATTTTGTCCTGGAGCTGAGAAATCGACTCCAAAGGCGGAAGAACCAATAAATTGGTCAACGGCAGAAGAATGCAGAAGGCAAGGGGAAACCACTGCATAGGCAAGGTTGAACAGAATATCCCTAGTCATTCATCATGGCAAATACGCAAAAAAGTCAAACTCTTAGTGATCATGAAATCCGGAAACCAAGATCCGACAGAAAAGGAAAGGATCATGTAAAAGACGAGGCCTTCCAGGTCGATAGCAAGCAAAATTCTTGTTTAGATAATAAAATTCCACGTATAAGAATACACAAATGTAGACCAATAAGACTTGCAACATGGAATGTACCAACCAGGAAAATTAGACAATTTAATACAAGAAATGGCCAGAATGGAAATAAATATACTGCGCATAAGTGACGTACAATGGCCAGACACCGGCAAACTTATAACCAAAAACGGCGTGATGTATTATGCTGGAAAAAACGATCCGGCTCATCGCTATGGAGTCGCAATCTTGTTAGACACAGAAACTAATAAATCAGAGCTTCACTCCTTACTCAGAGAGAGTGATAATGGT
Source organism: Diabrotica undecimpunctata (assembly GCF_040954645.1). NCBI lineage: Eukaryota > Metazoa > Arthropoda > Insecta > Coleoptera > Chrysomelidae > Diabrotica > Diabrotica undecimpunctata. The sequence goes on along the minus strand of NW_027311921.1, from coordinate 340,963 downwards.
TCAGCTGAAGACAAACATACAATAAGTTAACTTAATTCAAGTATACGCACCAACAGCGGATAAGGATGAAGAGGAGATAGAAAATTTATACATGGAGTTAGACCTAATTTTTAGATCTATTAAAAAAGAAGACATTACAATAGTAATAGAGAACTTTAATGCTAAAGTCGGGAGAGGAAAATTTGACGAATATGTTGTGGATTTTGGACTAGGTGACAGAAACGAAACAGGGGATAGACTTGTGGATTTTTGTCAAAATGAACATTTTGCAATAATGAACATAATGTTCCAACTACCCGACAGAAGATTATACACTTGGAGATCTACTGCAGACAACAAAGACCGCATAGTTAGAAATCAAATAGACTATATATTAGTCAAAAATAGATACAAAAACTCAATTAAAACAGTAAAAGCATACCCCGGAGCAGATGTCAACTCAGACCAGAACCTGCTCATAGCTAGAATGCACGTGAAACTGAAAAATATTGTAATACCTAAAAATAACCCAACGTTTGATTATACAAAATTAACAAAAAAAAATACATCAAAAAGTGATCCAACAAGTCAACTTAAATCTAACAGAAGTAGGAGAAGAAATTTTAACATCAGAAGATATCAATGAAAAGTGGAGCAATATTCAGAAGGTATTACTAAAGACTGCAGAAGGAAATTTAAAGCCTAAAAAGACAAATAAAAAACAGAAGTGGATGACCTCAGAAATTCTAGCATTAATGGAAGAGAGGAGAAAGGCCAAAGGGAGAATTGAGCCAAAATATCAAGAACCATAAAGTAGAATTAAAGTAGAGATAAAAAAAGGCTAAGAAAAAGTGGTTAACAAATCAATGCATAGAAATAAAAGAGTATGACAGAAAAAACGGCAGCTTTAATATGCATAAAAAAATAAAAGAACTAACAAATATCAAAAAGCGAGCACACCACGGGATACTCAAAGATGATAATGGTAAACTCATTGCAGACATCAAAGATAAACTAAATTTTGGCAAGAATGCATAATGAAACTATCCGACAATGATAGAATCATACAAGAAGAACCACAGGAACAAACAGGACCGAAAATATTATTGTACGAATTAGAACAGGCAATTAGAAATACAAAGACCGCAAAATCAGTAGGCCCAGATCAGATACTGTAGCATTTTATTTTGAAGTCCCCTCGTATATGTGTTAATTGAAATCCCCTTATATATGCATTATAATAACGAAGAATTTTGACGTGACAATGTCTTAAATTAGGTTGTGGCTCTGAGTCACTCATGAAAAAGTGTAACGCCCGCTCACGTCTGTTACGATGAGTCAACGAACGAGAGAGAGGCCCGCCGGACCGGCGAATGCCTTGTGTCTCTCTCCCACTCAAACATGATCGGTCCGCTGCGCGCGCAGCACTAGAGAATTAGGCGCGTTGAATCGGTGCGTGCTTGTGTCTCCGTCTTTCTCGAGCGTTCTTGGCGTTGGAAAACCGAGAAAGCGTCATAATACAAGTTCACACGTGTGGTTAAAGTATCGTCAGCTGTGTCTGTAGTGAAAATGTGGAGTGCTTAGATTCGTCATTACAACAACTACAACAATAAAGGTAAATAATTGTACACTAATATTTCATTATCGTAAACTATGATTGATTGATTAATTGTTAGATTGACACAAAAGTTGAGAAACTGAGTTTATAGGTTATGTCATACTATTGACAAATGTTGATAGTGTTAAGTAAATTATTAGTTTAAATCACTCTGCAATCAATCGTAATTCAGTCGATTGAGAAGAAACAGCGCGTTTCAACTGCAAACAACTATTGTGCAATTTAATAATATTCATATCAATAAATATTCTACCGAGAAAAAGACGTTGTCACGTAAAATCTTCGCCCGTAAAACCGACTTTACAGGCAACCGATTTTTTTTTTCAATGTTTCTTAGTTCGTATCCTTCAATTTAAAACCCAAATAATCTTTTTCGTTCTTTTTAGGTCGCCGCCGTCGATAATAAATTATTTTATTGTTTATTTATGTCACAGGCGCAAATTCTTCGATATTTCTTTGTTCAAACCGCCCGATATTGCGTTTTTAAATTAATCTACGTCTTAATTTTCGTTGTGTTTTGTTTTTTTTAGCGTTTTGCTTATTCTAGTTTATGCCATCAATTTTTTAAGATCATTTCGTCACTTTCGTTGGAGCCGCGGTGAAGAGCAGCCAGCGTTATGTCCAAATTCACCGTTTCGTTTCCGTAATCGAATTTGTGGTTTTCTGGTTTTGGTCCCTTTTTATGGAAATATGTAGCAGTGAAAAGTAGTTTTGTGGCAGTTAATGCTTCAATTAATGTTTTGAGTGAGGATTGGAAGAATCGTCGTTTCCATCCTCGTTTTGTTTCTCCCTGTTTGTCATCCAAGGCTTTTTGGCAGTTTGGAGATGGATTTGTTCGTGTGTTCGTTACGCAGAGAGTGGAGCCCAGGTCTACCCCCAGTTAGTTGCAGTTATGGTTCCAGAACATTCAAAGTGTGATTTGGTGAATTAAGGTAACTTTTGTTTCAAATTTTAAAGTAAAGACAGACATTTTTTTAAATAATAATTTGCTTTCATACAGGATAAAAAATTGTAATATTTAAAATAGTAAATTTTATGGTTTGAATTTAGCTGTCATTTTATTTGATTAGTTTTATTTTAAATTTAATGTTAACATATGACAGCTTGCTTTATTGTTTTCGATATTTATTTGTTTTGTTTGTTTTAAAGAAAGGTTAATCTCTGTGCGATAACACTTGTAAGTTTATGTAGTATCTCCAACTCCTGTAGTTTGTAAACGGATGACATGTAAGTTTTTTTCTGTATTTTTTTTTTTGAATTGTGACTATTAATATAGTGTTTTTATGTTCTCTATGTTTTGTAACTGTTTGTGGTGACACAAAAATAAATGTTAAATTTTGTTTCTTAACATTTTGTTTATTCCTTTTTTAACTAACCCATTTTTGAGTTTTATTTGGAAAAGATATGTTTTTTATGTTTAATAATTATATCTCCAGTTACAACTAGCTGGTTGTAATAGGTATAATTAGGCACCTCAAGTGGCGCCCTATATTAAATTTCTTGAGGTGTTTCCGGTTTATTTTCATTCTGTTTGTCCTAAGAGATTTATGACCCTTTATTTCATTTTTCTGGTAGTTACCCCAATCCGACACATTGTCTTTTACTTATCCACGACCCCAGCTCTCCAGCAACCGCCTGAGTGTCGTTCGCACAAGTAGCGTTTATTTTGCTTGCCCTATCTTCACCCCAAGAATTTCTATCCCCCATCTTCTACCCCTAATAGTGATACCCCTATGGTAGGCAAAATATAACGTTACAATACCTACTGAGCTAATTAAATGCACTGACGAAGAAACACTGCACATGCTGTTAGATCCGTTCAACAAAGTATATACAATATACAACAGGAGTAATACCCGAAGATTGGTTGCTGTCCACGTTTGTAACACTACCAAAGTCAGTACATGCGACAGAATGCTTCCAGCACATAACAATTTCCTTAAAAAGCCACACACTTAAGATATTTCTTAAAATAATACATGGAACACTATACAAAAAAAAAAGAAGATATATATGATACCTAGTTCGGATTCAGAGGAGGACTATGAAAGAGAGAGGTCCTGTTCGCTTTTAACGTTCTCGCGCAAAGACGACTAGATATGAACCAGGATCTCTATGTCTACTTTATAGATTTATCAAAAGGGTTTTGATAGAGTCATCAGAAACACATCACACACATCAGAAGGCGCAAGACCAAAAGGAAGGCCACGGAAAAGATGGGAGGATGAAGTGGCAGCGGACGCGCAAAATTTGCTAGACGTGAGAACCTGGAGAAGATTGGCGCGGGACCGACAAGGTTGGAGGCATAGTTTGGAGGATGCCAAGACCCGATTTGGGCTGTAGCGCCATTGGAGAGAGATAGGGTACTTTCGAATAGAAAAAATTTGTTTTTCTTCAAAATGTTTAATGGAAACACCTATTTATTGTAAATTATAATGGAATTGAATTAAATTCGTAACAAAATGGCGAAAACTCATGTTAATAGCTTTTGTCGAACTCGAGATATGAATAAAAACGCATAAACATAAGCAAGTATAGTATTGACTCACCCTGTATTATAAATTAAATTAAATTAAAAAATAAGTCAGTAGGTACTTTCAATTTTTTTTATAGCAGAAGAATCGTAATGTTGATACCTATTTTGACCATTATTATTTCATATGATTAAAAATAGTTTTTTCCAAACTAAGTATGCTATGACAATGAATTTGACGGGGAGTTCATATTATTTATTTATTGACAGCAGTCAAAACATTGTTAAGAAGTGTTATATTAAAATTCGAATTGAAGATTGTACTTTTTTCAATAGATATTAATATTAGTACCTAATATTAGTAATTAATTATCATACTAATAATTCGTGATGAGTATATCAAATGCAGAATTGTATGATATGATTGGAGTTTATTTCGAATATCACCAAAATAATGCTATTGCCTCACGTATATATTCTGTAAGATATCTTGACAGAAGACATTATGGCAAAGACGTATTTGAAAGAAAGGCAAGAAGATTAAGAGAAACTGGTAGTTTTCATCGTCCTTGTTTTAAACGACGTAGTAGAGGTATGATCGAAGATAATTCAATCATTGTTCTTGCTTTAATTCAACACACATATAAGTAGTCGGCAAATCTCTATAGAATTAAACATACCCAAAATTACTGTTCTAAGGATTTTAAAACATCACAGGTTGGTTTTTCATATTATAAAGTGAACGTTTAGGTCAGAAACTTGGAATTCCCTTTAAACTTTAGATTTAACTGTTATTATTTTAATATTCCGATAAAAACGGCAACACGGCGCTTTTATCCTTTTCTTAAAAATACTTATGCAAGATTTATCTTGTAAAACAATTGTGGATTTTTTAAGTTTTAGTAAATATAGTGGTTTCTTTTTCACCAATATTTGTTGTTCTGTTTTTTAGACTGCATCCTTATCATGTAGTTCTCCACCAAGCTTTGCATGAGAGAGATTTTGATGCAAGGCTGGATTACTGCAATTGGATGTTAGGTCTACTAGAAGAACAACCGCATATCATGTCAAAGATTTTGTGGACAGACGAGGCTACGTTTTATTATGCGGGTGGTGTAAATCTGCATAATATACATTATAGGGCTGAAGAAAAGCCGCACTGGATACATGAGGTGCAGGTTCAAGGTAGATGGAGTCTTAATGTTTGGAGTGGTATAGTTGATGGAAAAATCGTAGGTCCATATTTCTTTGATAGAACTTTAAATGGCGAAACGTATTTGGATTTTCTGGAAAATCAATTGCCTGTTTTATTGGAAGATATTTCCTTACAAACAAGAAGAGATATGATATTACAACATGACGGGTGTCCTGCGCACTTTTCCAGACGAGTTCGAGATTATTTGTATGCAAGGTATCCAAATAAATGGATTGGAAGGTGGAGTATATTTTCATGGCCAGCTAGATCTCCAGACTTAACATGTCTGGACTTTTATCTGTGGGGAAGATTGAAGGACTTGGTGTACCAAACTCGACCAACCACGCGAGACGACATGAAACAGCGCATTATAAACGCAATAAATAGTATATCAACAGCTGAGATTGAAGCAGCTGTTATGTCTACGCGCGAAAGATTACATCTTTGTGTGGACAACGATGGAAAACAATTTAAACATTTAATTGTACATTAAGTTTTAATGATCGAGATATTTGTATGATCTTTCACATATTTATTTTAAGTTATAATAAAGGGTGAGTCAGTACTATACTTACTTATGTTTATGCGTTTTTATTCATATCTCGAGTTCCACAGAATTGTATAATATGATTGGAGTTTATTTAGAATGCCGCTATTGCCATACGTATATATTCTGTAAGATATCCTGACAGGAGACTTTATGGCAAAGAAGTATTTGAAAGAAAGGCAAGAAGATTAAGAGAAACTGGTAGTTTTCATCGTTCTTGTTTTAAACCACGTAGTAAAGGTATGACCGAAGATAATTCAATCAATGTTCTTGTTTTAGTTCAACAGAATCCACATATAAGCAGTCGGCAAATCACTATAGAATTAAACGTACCCAAAACTACTGATCTAAGGATTTTAAAATATCACAGTTTGGTTTTTCATATTATAAAGTGAACGTTTACGTCAGAAACTTGGAATTCCCTTTAAACTTTAGATTTAACTATTATTTTAATATTCGGATAAAAACGGCAACACGGCGCTTTTATCCTTTAATCCGTTTCTTAAAAATACTTATGCACGATTTATCTTAGGAAACAATTGTGGATTTTTCAAGATTTTTTGAGTTTTAGTAAATATAGTGGTTTATTTTTCACCAATATTTGTTGTTCTGTTTTTTAGACTGCATCCTTATTATGTAGTTCTCTACCAAGTTTTACATGAGAGAGATTTTGATGCAAGGCTGGATTACTTCAATTGGATGTTAGGTCTGCTAGAAGAACAACCACATATCATGTCAAAGATTTAGTGGACAGTTGAGGCTACGTTTAATAGTGCGGGTTGTGTTAATCTGCATAATATGCATTATTGGGCTGAAGAAAATTCGCACTGGATACATGAGGTGCAGGTTTAAGGTAGATGTAGTCTTAATATTTGGTGTGGTATAGTTCATGAGAAAATCGAGGGTCCATATTTCTTTGATAGAACTTCAAATGGCGAAACATATTTGTATTTTCTGGAAAATTAGTTGCCTGTTTTATTGGAAGATATTTCCTTACAAACAAGAAGAGATATGATATTACAACATGACGGGAGACGACATGAAACAGCGCATTATAAACGCAATAAATAGTATATCAACAACTGAGATTAAAGCAGCTGTTATATCTACGCGCGAAAGATTACATATTTGTGTGGACAACGATGGAAAATAATTTGAACTTTTAATTGGACATTAAGTTTTGTTGATTGAGATATTTGTATGATCTTTCACATATTTAATTTTAAGTTATAATAAAGGGTGAGTCAATACTATACTTACTTATGTTTATGCGTTTTTATTCATATCTCGAGTTCCACAAAAACTATCAAGATGCGGTTTACGCCATTTTGTTACGATTTGTTAACACTTGGTATAATTGGGCATATTTCTCAAAAAGTCGTTTTCAAATTTTTCTTTACAGGTTACGCCCCCTAGAGGTTAACCCAGAAACTTGAAAGTTATGTCCAGTGATTTCTCTTGGCCACTTTTACTAAGGAATTTTTTCTCCTAAAGTTATAACATGAAAAGTTTTCTCACCCGGTACAGGCGTTGTAAACTCATTATTTACCTCCTTTTACCAGTTAAATAACGTTCTGCATTGTACATATAGACTGTATAACCAGCTGCATTTTTAAGCTTCCTTACTAACTTTTTTGTTACGAGAAATTATTGTCTGCATAAAATAACCACCCTTTTGCCTTTTAGTATATTTACACCTCCACGATTTTTTTATACTCCCCATTAAACAGTCACAATGTAATAATTTCTCCATTCATTCGGAAACCATAAAACTGCCGAAATAAATCCTTAGATATGTTTTTATTGGAAAACTTCTTCCAAATTGTGCCTCAAATGTAAAACTCAATATTTCTCTTAGGCCTAAGTTTGCCAGAATTTTTCTTCGAATGCTCGTTCCGTGAATTTATTTGTCGCGAATGGCATTTTATTGATATGCTAAATTTCTTATTGAATTAGAATGTCCTGAATTTATTGTCAATTTTGGTAAATAGTTCGTGACAGATTTCACCGGCAGTATCAATAAAAAAATGGGTGGCGTGTCGAAAGAATTTCAGGGTGAAACACTATAGTAGCTCACGAAATTTACACACACAAAATGTAATTTTAAAAGTATCTTACACAACTGTAAGTGCCCTATTAAGAACAGGATATTATCCTTTAGATTGGAAAATAGCCCAAATAATCTGTCTAATAATAAGTCCTGCAGGCTTTTTAGGCTGCTACCCCCGCTGTCTAAACTACTAAAAAACTGCTGTTATCGAGAATGAAGCCAATTTCAAGTGAGAAACAAATAATTACTCAACGCCAATTTGGTTTTAGGCCACAGTACGTCACCATAGAACAAATTCGTCAAGTTTACCAGTAAATACGCCAATAACTGGAAATCAGAAAATTTTGCTTCTAATTTTTATAAACCTTCCAGACAGTAGGCAAAGCCTGATATAATGACATACAAATTCCTTTTCAACAATTAGTTCCTAATCTGAAGGTCCTACCTGCAAAACCGCCATAACTTTGTAAAACATCACGATAAGTATACCATACTTCACCCATTTAAGGTTGAAGTCCCTAAAGTCACTGTTCTCGGACCAGGGCTGTACCTGATATTTACTGCGAACTTAGCTACATCACCAGAAGTCATAACAGCATCTTATGCAGATGACACAGTGCTAATCTCTTCTCATAAAGAGATGGTATCGTTGATATAGTGGCGTTTATGAGCCAAGGAGACAAAATGTACGTAAGTAACAGTTCCAAACCACAAGGGGTACTCTCCTGTATCGTTAAACGGTTAACCCTTGCCACAGAAATAAAACATAAAATACTTAAAAATGAATTTAAAACGCAGGCTCCTTACATGGAGAAAACCCTTCTTTTCCAAGCGAAAAGAGATATGTCTTAAACTAATATATAAAGTAATTCTAAAAACCATTTGGAGTTATGGATTTCTACTATGGGGAACAGCAGGTAGGTCAATTATCGATATTTCGAAAGATTCCGATAGAAAGTCATCCGATTAAAAATTAATGCTCCATGGTAGGTTTTAAACAAGACGATCGCAAAAAAAATTCAAAATGACAACTGTTAAGAAAGAAATCGCCAAACTTAACCAATGATATGAAAAGCCCAACCCATTATTCTAGCTCAAAACTTAATGACACAACCAATTAGATGAAGGCTCAAACAAAATACCCCACTCGGTCTGTTAACTATTAACTTCAGAGAAGCCGAAAATAATTTAGAAGCAGAAGCTCAACCAAACCTTACAAAATAAATGACACTCTTCCATACATACTTTGACACTGCCAAAAATATAAAGTAAATTGTCATTAGGCAATTTTCTATGAGCCATTTGTTAATTATTGTATAGACAATTTTACAGTAAAATAAGGTGAATAGAAACAGTTTTCAACTTTGAACATAAATATCGTAAAGTATTATGAGATGTAAGGAATTGAAAGCTACCTTGGTTAATGGACATTGCAGTCCTCTACAAACCTACACCATTGTTTTTTCTTTTAAGTTTAAGGAAAAAAATTTAGAAACATGCTGTTTCTGTTCACCCTATTGAGTGGAGTGAATAGAAACCTACACTGTTTTCCAAATATATAACAGTCAGCACTGTCATGTGGAGAAAAAAAAAACAACACTGGTGCCTGGTGCCTTTTCAAGAAGAAGTGGATAAACTCCCGACCAGGTAAATTGTCTTTAAATTGCTTTATGGTCTTGCCTTGGCAGTCAAGCGAATCTTTAATTAAAAGTTTCAGAGTAAACGACTCTATGGAAAAGCCCCATTTAGTGCAAATAATTAAGGGAATAATCACGAAAGTTTTTTCCTCCTCTTCACTCAAATCGGTTTGTTCCCCCCTCTTTTTTAGCTGATTACCCTTTCTGAAATGTCTATAAAGAACACTATATTTGACGTCTTTGCTTTCCTGAGGCTGAGATCATTGGCTATCTCTCCTACGGTTTTCTAAAAAACCTCTAAATCTTGTATTTTCTTCTGTTTCACAGCTTTGTAATTCCTTGGCATGCTGAAAGTAAACAAGTATATTAGATATTTTGTCAAATATAATAGGTATCCTAAACTATTATTATGTTTCATTTTTATTTACCACTAATAAAACAAAAAAATAAAGCGTTTTGGATTTGTGGGGTGAACAGAAACAGCTGTCTACTGTGTTTCTATTCACTTCACACATCCTAAATATGTGACATAACCTCAAATAACATGATAAAAATAGAAAACTATGTTATTTATACATTTTTAAAGCATGTTATCCTTTTTATAGGTATATAACACTATAGAAATAGTACAAATCAAGAACATAACATGGTAGGATATAATACTTACATATAAAGTTTAGAAGACGACGAAATATCTGCTTAAAACAAAACTTATTATTCTTGCAATAAATCTAACTCTTACATAAACTTACATATATAAACTTATTTTTCCCTTCAAATTTAGAGTGTTATCGACTTTCAACCAGAAATTTACCCCTTTACCACTACTTTTACCCCCTGAAATGTGACATAAAACTATTTTAAAAGTTTTTGTTACTATTCACCCCACTGTTTCTATTCACTCCATTTTACGGTACTTATTGTAATTATATTTCAGATTTACTGCATTGGGAAGTTAAATAAAAAATCTCTCGACAAACTCTTAGTCAACAGTAATAGTGGCGGCACTTTTGCAAATATAATTAAAAACAAATTGTGGGCAAGCATTAGCTTCACTTCCTGCCATTTTCTTTTCACATACACTTAGGGGAGAGGGGGGTTAGTGTGGACATGGGGTTAGTGTGGACATAGTTAATTATTTAAAAACTCGCATTTAAATCTGCCGCCCAGTCTGTTCAGGAAGTGACTATTAACGCCACCGAACACCACGTAAAAGTTGGTTGAAATATTTTCTATAATATGGCCGCCAGTGACAGAAAGTGATTTTGTGTGTTGTATCCATTTATTTCACACGGTAAGTAAAATTATACTAAAATTGAAGTTATTGAACTAATTGTATACCTAAGTTAGTGTATGGCTTCTGGAATATTTAATTACTAAATTTGATATGGAATGAGATAAAATTATCATTTTTCGAAACATCATTCCATTGTTACTGTCAAACATGGCGTTCGGGGTTAGTGTGGACAAATCATCAGCTGTCCACACTAACCCCACAAATGATTATATTTCCAAAAATCATGTGATAAAAATCGCTTTTTTGTTTCAGATGAGGACTTACAGTAGAAAAACGGCGAGAGCTGATATTGATGAAAAAGTTGTAGAGCGTGCAATAAAGGATATCCTAAGAAAAAAAGGAAGCTTGAGAAATATTGCAGAGAAATATGAATTGAAAAAAAGTATGCTTCACAAAAGAGTCATTTTGGCTAAGAGGAACCTTCAAGATGCTAATATACCCTCTGGTGATGATTCAGGTAACGAAGATGAGTTAGAAATTGTTAGCTTGAATGTTTCTGGCGTCAATAAATTTCGAGGTCGCCAAATATTTTCTGATGAACAAGAACAACACATTGTCAATTATCTTAAGAAGGCGTCTCGATTACATTATGGCTTGACTTACAAGCAGGCTTGTACCCTAGCTTGGGCCATATTCCCCAGGAAGAATATGAAAGACCGGTTCTTAGATGATGCACCAATAGGGAGCATTGGTCTGGCTCATCAGTCTGGCTATATGACTGCGGAATTATTTTTAGAAGTACTAAAGCACATAAAAATGCACTTAAGTGATTCTTCTAAAGAAAACCCTCTACTGATATTAATGGATAACCATTCAAGTCATATAAGTTTGGAAGCTATAAACTTAGCTAGAGAATCTGGAATTACTCTTTTATCGTTTCCGCCACATTGTAGCCACAAACTACAGCTGCTAGATGTTGCAGTATATGGTTCTTATAAAGCTGCATTACGGGTTGCAATGGGAGACTGGCTTCAAAATCATCCAGGCAGACCTATACAAATATATGATGTTGCTCAACTGTGTGGTATTGCTTTTCCTGTGGCATTTACAATGAAGAATATAACATCTGGATTCAGATCTGCTGGTTTATGGCCAATAAATCATCTTGTATTCACCGATGAGGATTATGAAGCTGCCGAAACAACAGATAGGAATCAAGAACCACCAACAGCAATGAACCCAAGAAATCCTGAAGATCCTGAGCGAATATTAGAAGTTGCTTCAATCTCCACAAGACTGCTACCTGTAGCTCCCATTACGCTTTCACCATCAGTAGCAACTACATCAACAGCTGTAATTACTCCTGAGAGCTGCCGCCCTTTTCTAAAAGCAGATCGCTCATCAAACTCCAAAGCAAGAAAAAATAAAAAGTCGACTATTTACACGAGCACACCAGTGAAAGATCAGTTGGAAGCTGAAAAAGAGACTAAAGATTTGAAGGAAAGACGTGCGCAAGAAAGAGCTGAAATGCGAGAAAAGAATAGAGTGAAGAAATCTCTTTCCTATGAACCAAAAAGGAGTAGGAAAGAATCTTCCTCTTCCAATTCTTCTACAGAAGTAATACTTGAATCAGAGGATGAAGGCTGGATGGAAGATGATGGTCAGGACAACGATATTTTTATGGACAAACAAATGGAGAAAAATGATTTCGTACTTGTAAAATTTATGGGTAAAAAATCGGTAACACACTATGTTGGCCAAATCGTAGATATTCGAGATGTGGAGGTACAAATTAATTTTTTAAGGAAAAAAGTGAATAATTTCGTATTTCCCGAAGTTGAAGATGTCTTAGTTGTCGACAAGAACGATACTGTCGGAATTTTGGAGCACCCAGTAGACACTGGCACGAAAAGGCAAGGAAGATTATTTTCATTTAATATTAATTTCAGTTCTTATAATGTATCGTAGTTTCTTTTTGTTAACATAAAGTTTTCAGTATTCCTGTATATGTTTTACTATGCGTCCACTATAACCCCATACTCTGTACACTTTAACCCCACCACGGGGTCATTGTGGACAAATTATTGATTCCGATTTGAATCAAAATATTTGTTCTATTAAGAAAGATACAAATAAAATATTCACATCGAAAGTTGAGTTGATGTTTACAGTAAGTATGTGAGGTAAGTTCAGCAATAAGAATCTTATACATATTTTTTAATTTGCTAATAAGTAAAAATGGTCCACAGTAACCCCCTTCTCCCCTACACATACACAATGCATGCATACACACACAAACATTCCAGAAAAAAAAAATAATGTTATATTCTCTATCTAGTTCAACATTTTTTCCAATTATAGTACATTCATGCATAAATATTTCAATAACTTCTTAACAACCTAATAAATTGTCGGTCAAGAAAGGAATTATCTAAATATTTCGGTATTCCTTTGAAAAAAGTTATTACGTAACTGTAATCCAGCGTCTTGACGAACTTTGTTTTCAAATGGTTTATTTTTCAAGCACCGACTCAAAATACCACAATATATTTCTACTCGTTCCATTTCAACAAGTTTTCATTTATTTCCGGTTTCTTTCTCTTTTTGCCTTTACGCAAATAAACAGAATTTTCTGAGGTAATCAAGCAGATGCTTCCACTCACAGTTCTTTCCCAGCTACTCTCTTTCAAACACGCAGAGAAAAATTTGTGTCTTTTCAAAATATCTTTTGTCGCCGCTCATATTTCGTGATACCCTGCAGCGTGTTCCTGCTCTATTGCTCTTTTGAAATACTTTTTATCTTGTTCAAATATCACAGTGCAATTATACAGAACACCAGAACAAAAACGATACGATACATAATATATATATATATATATATATATATATATATATATATATACATACGATACATAATATATATATATATATATATATATATATATATATATATATATATATATATATATATATATATATTGTTATGATTGTTTATTTTGAGTTCAAACTTAGTTTATTGAGCCAATAAAAAAAAGAATTATAACTTATTTGTTATCAAAAGTAAAATAATCCTTATATTACCTGTGTTCGATGGATTCAAAAGATTTTCTAGTTGTCTTTTATCGGGAGAGAAGAAAAGGATAAGAATACAAATATATTATATTACAAAGATTTACGTTTCTTTATTTTATATAAAAGAATAACACAATTATTAAATTCTGTCATTATCTTATCAATCAGCATACAAGAAAATAAATCAAATTACTATGATAATAAGATTATAAAGCTACATACATTTATATTACGTGAAAAACCAATTTTACTTAAAATTTTCTTTACTTGAAAAAAGAAACCACAAAACTTTAAACTTTTGATTAGCCTAACAAAACCTCAGTTCTTAAATTTGAATGCTAATGACCATGATGTCGAAACGATCCTTCACAGATATAAAATTCAATTGTACAAACACTTACAGTTTATTTTCTTCTTGAGTTGTATGTTGGAACATACCCAGAAAAGTCCAGTCTCCTCAAAGATGTGATCTCCCCTTTTTGGCACCTCGGCTCCTTCTTTACGTCTCTGCAAACCTCCTGCAGACTACACAAAAAAACACCTGATTCACTTCTCCAAACTCCGCTACTTATTTATGACACCAGGGCCTCTTTTTGTCAACTTGATGCCGTAAGAATACTTTCACATATACTTTATAAAATGCCCACGGTAGATACAAGGACCTCTTTTAATCTACTTGTTATCTCCTTCTTCAAACTATTCACTTCTTTTCGTTACGCCGGTATCCAAACTCACGAACCACACCCTATCTTGAGACACACGACTGTTTCCTTTCGATGACCAAAATATGACTGACTTCTCCTGTCTTATCATCGACTCCCAAATTTCCAATTTAAAAACGACCGTCCAATCAAAAAGCTTAAATTGTGTTTACTATGATTTTGGAAAAGCCTAATTTCGGTTTCAGAGAAAACTAAATAGCTTACTTTAAAATTGGTTGTTTTCAATACATCATTTATACATATTTCAAAAGATTAGAATATGGTCATTTAATACTCGACTCTACAAACAATGAAAAGATTAACTTACAGGTAAAATGTCTTCTAATTCTAAACAAAGGTTTTTTGATAATTTTGTTTGCAACGGAAAAAAGGTCGTTTGCCAAACAAATTTCTATTCTTATCTACACTAAATCTTATCTTAAATTAATATATACATTTTTGTTTATAACGATTTCTTAAAATTTTATTCCGATAGATATTTTTATTTGTTTTTCTTTGGTTGGGAAAGAAAAAGTATGACAAATCTCCGCCTTTGCATATGATAAAAATTACTAAATTATGCAGGGATTTTTCTCTATGCAAAAACAATAAAGAATAGTCTTTCAACATTTTATTAATTCCTTCTTTCACTTGTTGTCGATATTTATATGGGATCGGGTAAGTCTTCGATCGAAAATTTCCTAAGTCTTTAACCTCAAATGAATGTTCATACTTTTTGGCTACTCTGTTTTCTTCATTTATTAAATCTTCATACTTTCTCAATATTACACGCAATTCCTTTTCCTTTTCGTCTCCACATATCAATTTTCTTTCTTTTTCCTCAATTTCTTTACACATATTTAATTTGTATTCTGCCTCCTCCATTTCGCATACTTCTTCAAATACCACTGTTTCAATTGTACCTTTTTCGTCTTCTTTTGTTAATCTTTCTTCTTTTTCTTCTTCTGGGCTCATCTCTTCTTTTGAGGAAACCCACTTTTCACTTTCTTTTGCCGATCTCCTCTTTCTTCTCTGTCCTTGTTTCATTGCCAAATTCATTTCCACCGTTTGTTCTTTGTCTAAATCATTTTTTTGTTTCTCATTTTCCTTTTTCATTTTTCTTACTGTCCTGTTCTTCTTCTTTTTCCTCTGTGATTTTCATCAGATATAAGATATTTTTGAAATCTATCACCACATGTTTTTCTGCCAATTCATCCACTCCTACGATCATATCATACAACATGTTTGGCATCACAACACATTGTAGTGCATAAAATTTCTTATCCAATCGTACTTTTATTCGTATCCCTTCATTTATCGTTGCCAAAGTCCGTTTATTTGCGCCCACTAAATTTACCTTGGGAATTTTGTAAATCAAATTCGTTAAATTAACTTCCTCTATTAGTTTTCTGTTGATCAGTGTAATTTCCGATCCAGTATCAATCATAATTTTAATCGGTGTCTCGTTGATAAAACCATCTACAAATTTCAGATTTGCTCCACTTATTTTGTCCTTATTTTCTGCCAATTTAATAAATTCCTTCGGGTGACAAAAAATTCCTGTTTGTTTCTTTGTCTTTAGTGAGCGCCTTCGTGAAAAGACGCTTGCTGTTCTTGTTCGCTTCTACTTCTGTCGCTTTGTCTCTCATCCTCATATTCCTCTATGTGTGTGTTGTTGACCGCTCTTCTTTTTTTTGTATCAGTTCTTTCTTTATCCCCTCAACACATCCTCTAATTTCCTGTTCATAGTTTTCCAGACGCTGCTCTATATTGCTCATTGTTTGTTTTGTTTCCCGTTGGTTTTCTTCCATTTTTAGTGATGTTTCTTGTTGATTTCTATCCATTTTATCCATTTTCTTTGATGTTTCATTCATTGTTTGTGTCTGTATTTGCATCATTGCTAATAATTTTTCCAGCATCCCTGTTTCTTTTCTTTCCTCCATTATTGTCGCATTTCCTTCATTATCCGATCCTTCATCAATAATTGTTTCTTCTTCTATCTTATCCTCTTTCCTTTCTTGCGTTTTGCTTCGACTCCTTGTGGTCGACATGTTCGTTAGATTATTTATCCCCGCCAAATATGAAGCTTTGAAATTTGTGCAATAATATCCCCGCCAAATATGAAATTCGAGTAATGTTGCAAAGACGAAAACTTTTCCTCTTATCCCAAATGCAATAAATTCAAATAAATGCAATAAAATTTTAAAACTTTTGTCAGTTGTAAAAATCAATCAAATATCATAAATTATATCATGTAAAAATTTGTACCTAGAGAAATTTGAAATGTAATGTCATAAAAGCAAATATTATAAACTTTAACCATCGGCAAATAAATTTTCAATCAATCTGCTTTCTTTCTCTATCCCTTTAAATTTTAACTAGAAATACTTTCTACGCCTTACACGTTGGGGGCCATTTGTTATGATTGTTTATTTTGAGTTCAAACTTAGTTTATTGAGCCAATAAAAAAAAAGAATTATAACTTATTTGTTATCAAAAGTAAAATAATCCCTATATTACCTGTGTTCGATGGACTCAAAAGATTTTCTAGTTGTCTTTTATCGGGATAGAGAAGAAAAGGATAAGAATACAAATATATTATATTACAAAGATTTATGTTTCTTTATTTTATATGAAAGAATAACACAATTATTAAATTCTGTCGTTATCTTATCAATCAGCATACAAGAAAATAAATCAAATTACTATGATAATAAGATTATAAAGCTACATACATTTATATTACGTGAAAAACCAATTTTACTTAAAATTTTCTTTACTTGAAAAAAGAAACCACAAAACTTTAAACTTTTGATTAGCCTAACAAAACCTCAGTTCTTAAATTTGAATGCTAATGACCATGATGTCGAAACGATCCTTCACAGATATAAAATTCAATTGTACAAACACTTACAGTTTATTTTCTTCTTGAGTTGTATGTTGGAACATACCCAGAAAAGTCCAGTCTCCTCAAAGATGTGATCTCCCCTTTTTGGCACCTCGGCTCCTTCTTTACGTCTCTGAAAACCTCCTGCAGACTACACAAAAAACACCTGATTCACTTCTCCAAACTCCGCTACTTATTTATGACACCAGGACCTCTTTTTGTCAACTTGATGCCGTAAGAATACTTTCACATATACTTTATAAAATGCCCACGGTAGATACAAGGACCTCTTTTAATCTACTTGTTATCTCCTTCTTTAAACTATTCACTTCTTTTCATTACGCCGGTATCCAAACTCACGAACCACACCCTATCTTGAGACACACGACTGTTTCCTTTCGATGACCAAAATATGACTGACTTCTCCTGTCTCATCATCGACTCCCAAATTCCCATTTAAAAACGACCGTCCAATCAAAAAGCTTAAATTGTGTTTACTATGATTTTGGAAAAGCCTAATTTCGGTTTCAGAGAAAACTAAATAGCTTACTTTAAAATTGGTTGTTTTCAATACATCATTTATACATATTTCAAAAGATTAGAATATGGTCATTTAATACTCGACTCTACAAACAATGAAAAGATTAACTTACACAAATTTCTATTCTTATCTACACTAAATCTTATCTTAAATTAATATATACATTTTTGTTTATAATGATTTCTTAAAATTTTATTCCGATGGATATTTTTATTTGTTTTTCTTTGGTTGGGAAAGAAAAAGTATGACAATATATATATATATATATATATATATATATATATATATATATATATATATATATATATAAAATAAAGTATAATAATAATAATAATAATAATAATAATAATACTACACCTACGCATGTTCCGCGCTTAGCTACTCATTTGGTATTGTTAAGTGGACAAAAACCGATATAGAAAATCTTCAGCGAAAAGTACGAACACACCTCACAAAGGCACAAAAACACCATCCTCGAAGTGCAGTAGAAAGAACGACATTACCGCGGTATTTAGGAGGACGAGGACTTATGGATATAAGTGAGCAACTAGAAAAACAAATTACTAATTTAAGAACTTATTTTCAGGTGCAGGCTGAGACATCTACTCTACATCGCGCGATTTGCGCAGTAGATGATACAACACCGATCAAACTGAGGGAACCAGAAATGCGCATAAACCATCTTACTAAGGACGAAAAAATGCGCACCTGGATGGGTAAACCTCTGCACGGGCGACATCCCCATGAGGTCAGTCAAGACCATGTCGACAATATAGCGTCGAACTATTGGCTGACATCAGGAAAGATGTTCCCTGAAACAGAAGGTTCACTAGTGGCCATTCAGGATCAGGTTATACCAACAAAAAATTACCTGAAATATATCGTCAAAGACCCTCAGGTCCAAAACGACAAATGCCGATATGGATGTCAAGCCCAAGAAACCATCCAACATCTTACCGGGGGCTGCCAGGCATTTGCTGCAACTGACTATAAGGAACGGCATGACTCAGTAGGAAAGATCCTCCATCAAGAGATAGCTTTTAAACTGGGACTTCTACAAACAAACCATCTCCCATATTATCAATACGTTCCTGAGAGTATGCTTGAGAATGACAACTACAAGCTATACTGGGATCGCACTGTGCTCACAGACCAAACTGTAGCACATAACAGACCAGATCTCGTGCTAGTTAATAAACTTACAAGACAAACAACACTAATCGATGTGGCGATACCTAACAACAATAATCTGCGTGTTAAGTACAACGAAAAGATCGCCAAGTACAGAGATCTGGAAATACAAATAAGGAGACAATGGAGAATGGAAAGTACCCAGACGATACCTATTATTCTTTCTACCACTGGAGTCATCCCGAAGAACCTTCTAGAAAACATGAGAAAGCTGGGTCTAAATGAACATCTATATAAGATCATGCAGAAAGCTGTGCTACTTTCGACGTCCAGATGCGTTCGAAAATTTTTGGGAGATACACCGATGTACCAAGTCACCTAGGACTCGATAACATGGAAAGAGTCCCACCAGAGCTCAATCCTTTTGATACCGTAGGTATCTGGGATGAGTGAATTTTCCCCTTAGAGGGAGTGTGAGCCGTATGGCTAAATCTGGATAATAATAATACTACTAATAAATTACTAGGCAAACAACACTTATTGATGTGGCGATACCCAACACCAATAATTTACGTGTTAAATACAACGAAAAGATCGCCAAGTACAGAGATCTAGAAATACAAATCAGGAGACAATGGAGAATGGAAAGTACCCAGACGATACCCATTATTCTTTCTACCACTGGAGTCATCCCGAAGAGCCTTCTAGAAAACATAAAAAAGTCTGTTCGTCTAAACGAACATCTATATAAGATTATGCAGAAAGCTGTGTTACTTTCGACGTCCAGATGCGTACGAAAATTTTTGGGAGATACACCGACATACCAAGTCACCTAGGACTCGATAACATGGAAAGAGTCCCACCAGAGCTCAATCCTTTTAATACCGTAGGTATCTGGGATGAGTGAATTTTCCCCTTAGAGGGAGTGTGAGCCGTATGGCTAAATCTGGATAATAATACAATAATACCTAACTACTTTATATATATATATATATATATATATATATATATATATATATATATATATATATATATATATATATATATTTATAAATGTTTTTAATGGGTTGGAGTCAATAAAAGGGGCTATTGGATAACTATTTATTATCTCGAGCTTTCAATTCTGTTTACAATTATTATCAAGAGCTGCTAATAAAGACAAAATATCTTACAAAGTTGAACTAGAAAGAAAAAAATTTTTGTTAACTCACCAAATAAAATTAGTTTGGTAAATAAAATTGCTGCTAATACATCTCAAAAATAAATAATACAAAAATGTCTTAATCTAATAAATGCTTCTCTGAAAGTTTTAGTATAATTTTGAAAACATTTTCTTAACACAAGAAAAAATTAAATTTATAAATAAGTTAAAATAGCGACCAATTACAAATAAGCCTCAATGTCATAAATGCCAACTTAAATTTTTTATTTTTGACAATTATATTGCCAAAAATAAAATTTTGTTTAAAAATTCTTTTTTGTTTAGTAACAAAAAAGAAGAAGATTTATTCACCATTGATAGATGTCTGAAAAAATGTAACAGATATATGGAAAATTAAATCAAAGTTTTATACATAAATTATAAAGAAATAATATAATTATAAATTTTGCTTAGATTTTGAAGTTCTGATCTTTTGTTTAAATTATTATCACTTTTGCTAAGACAAACCATTTCCAAAAAAGTCCTTTTGAATTTATTACTTTCACTACATAAAATTTTAATGTTATCAAAATCCATAATATGATTTTCCATATATCCATATACAGCTGGTATATTTGAATTTTCATGATATAATATATTGATAAAAGGTACATATGGTATTCTTTGTGTATAGTTTTATTCCTTTTTGTCCTCATACTTAGACAGATATTGCATTTTAAAATTAAATTTTCCTTACCATAACAATATAATATATATATATATATATATATATATATATATATATATATATATATATATATATTTATATATATATATATTTATATATATATACATATATATATATATATATATATATATATATATATATATATATTTATATATATATATATTTATATATATATACATATATATATATATATATATATATATATATATATATATATATATATATATATATATATATATATATATATATATATATATATATAAAATAAAAATTAATGAAACCTCGCTAGAAGTAGTAGACGAATAAAACAAGCGTGGTCAGCATTCGCAAGAAATTCCATAGTCTTCAAGTCCAAAATGCCACTATACCTCAAGAAGAGAGTATTTGATCAATGCATATTACCCGTCTTGACATATGGATGTGAAACTTGGATATTAAAGAGAGAAATAACGTCGAAACTCCAAGTAACTCAAAGAGCAATGAAAAGATGTATGCTAGGGATAACAAAGAGGGATCGTAAAAGAATTGAATGGATACGGAGGTTAACCCAGGTGACTGATGTAATCCAAAGAATAAAATCCCTGAAATGGCAATGGGCAGGACATATAACAAGAAGAACAGACAACAGATGGACTACTAGAACAACTATGTGGTACCCCAGGAACGCTAAGAGACCAAAGAGGCGCCCGAATCTCAGATGGGATTATGATATAAGAAAATTAACAGGAACAACGTGGTCTCGAATAGCACAAGATAGAAAAATATGGGCGCAAATGAGAGCAAATTATAAGAACAACGAATAACTAAGACATCGTCGAATAATAATAAGAACATAGAATAACATTGAAATAAGGGAGGCTGCACCGTAATTGGAAACGGTTGATAAAGCTGCACATGATGATGATGATGATATATATATATATATATATATATATATATATATATATATATATATATATATATATATATATATATATATATATACTACTCTCCAAAATTAACGCACTACCTCAAATGGACCATGATTTTGAAACTATATTGTTTCTGAACTCTTATATGGATTTCGATAATTTTTTTTTCACATTGTAGGTATATTTCTAGTTAATTACAATATCAATGTTTTTTAAAAAATGTCAACGTTTTACCTATATACGGGGTGTAAATAAATTGTTTTTTTTTTTCATCTAATTTTGCAACATCCTGTGGAATACATTAAAAACAAACGCTACATCTTATTTATATTTCGAGTTAGCTTCATCCTTTCTCAACATTCTCCTAAAAAATTCATCTCGCTATCTCTATTATCCAAAAAGAAAAGTACGTTTAAAGCATTACGTGATTTCCTACTCTCCAAAATTAACGCACCACCACAACTGTATCATAATTTTTAAGCTATTTTTCTGTTGAATCCTTATTGGATTTCGATGATTTTTCTCGGTGTAGATCTATTTCTAAGTAATTACTGTATTAACTTTTTTTTAAGAAATGTCAACTTTTTACCCATATACGGGGTGTAAAAATAAAGTTGTTTTTTAGTCATATTTTGCAACACCCTGTGGAATTTATTAAAAGCAAATGCTACATCTTATTAATATTTTGAGATAGCTTCATTTTTTTCAACATCTTTCTAAAAAAATCACCGATATCTTTATTATCAAAAAAGAAAAATACGTTCAAATCATAACGTGATTCTATTGAATTGTAATACTCATTAATGGAAGGAGTTAGTTGGCTATGAAAAATCAAACTATTTGACAGGACAGTTTTAGACTGTCAATATTGTTTACAATTCAATAAATTGTTTTGCTGTGTTGCATATGTTAGTTAGTTGACATGAACCGTATTTCAAGAAATCTGAGTCTATCACGGGTCATTCAACGGTTTCGAGAAACAAACTACCATACAAGATGGCGTGGACAATGAAGAGGAAAACTCACAACACCACGCCAAGATAAGTTTATCAGGATTTGTGCTATAAGAAGACGTTTTGTCACATTAAGATATTTACAAATACAAGTGGCAGATGTTCATGAAATTTAGGGTCATACAAATTTCAGATATATCACTACAACCAAAAAACCCTAGAATCTTATACCAACTGTTCCTAGACAATAATTATCCACCCGCTTGTTTAAGAAAATTTTGTTTAACACACCGTCTGAAACATATTCCTGTGTTAACACTGCTGCTGTGAATCATGAAAGTGACTGCAGTTATCACATCTACTCTAAAAAAAATTTACATACTACCATATATACAAAATGTCACACCGAAACTGACACGAATATTCAATTCTGTTGGTGACTTTAAACTTACTAATAAAATAGTTTTAATGATAAATTGAACCTCCTCTAAACTCAAAGATAAAACATTAAAACATTATATGTCTAACCATGTACGTATTCCTTGTACAAATTGTAATTTACAATACATTGGCCATTGTTCAAATCTACTAAAGAACCGTATCACCTTACACATGAGTGATTCGAAGGAATATCCAGATAGGAGTAGTTTATCCATGAACGTTAACCAAAACGATCACGCAATGAATTACATAGACGCCAACGTATTAGCAATTGAAAACAGCTATTTTAAAATATTGTTTCTTGAGATGGCTTTTATCTCTCAAACAGAGAAACCCATAAACAAGAAATTTGACATAAGCCACTTAAGTGAGATTTACTCCCATTTACTGTTTTTAGATCAAGAGTTCAATAAAAAAAGAAAACGATATAGAAGTAATGTACATTCTAATGTAGAAATCTAAAAGTTATGGTTTTCTATTGTTTCTGATATAGAAACTCATCTGATAACAATAAGGGTAGAGTCCAGCTATAAATAAACAAAAAACTAACTGTCATATTAAGTTATTGTCAATTCAATACACGGTCAACATTTCGTTTACCTAAAAAAACTTTCTGTAGAAAAAGTTTCACGTTGTACCTAGCAATGAAGCTTTCAAAGTTTCCAATATAATAATACAAAATTTTTAAAATGTCCTGTGATAATGTTATTGTTATGTATTCCTTAAAAAATGTTTATTTTTTAAGAAAGAAATTGTAACTCTACTTAACATGGTGATATGTTTGTTTTTTTTTTTTCGATGATCTTTTACACACAATTTCAATCTAATGGCGGCAATCTCAAACTTGTAAATGGACAAATTTTTTGCTTTTATATATTTCGTCAGAGAGTTGACCCAGGGTCATTTTTATAAAGGCTTACTTTCAAGATGATACATATCTATGTTAAACTCTTGCGCTTTTTCGAGGATCTGTCGTAGTGTAAAGATCTGGTTAATGGTTGAACGTCCACGCCTGAAGCCTGCCTGATATTCTCCTAGAAACATTTCAGTATAAGGCTTTAATTTCTCGCGCAAAATATTTGACAATATCTTGTATGCTGTATTTAGGAGAGTTATTCCGCGGTAATTATTGCATTCCAGTTGGTTTCCCTTTTTGTGTAACGGGCAAATTAAGCCTAAGCTCCATTCTTTAGGCATTTGCTCCTCAGACCAAATTCTACAAACAATTTCTCGCATCACCTTGGTGAGCTACTCTCCACCGTGCTTAAATAACTCTGCTAGGATGCCATCGCTACCTGGGGATCTGGGGACAGCTTTTTAATGTTGCCTTAGAAAAAGTTGTACGAGACGCTAATTTAGATTAGCAGGGGAACAATATTTAATAGATCAGTCCAAACTCTAGCATATGCAGAAGACGTGGACATTATAACAAGAACTAGGGCGAGAACTGCGGAAATCCTAACCGAGCTAGTAGCAGCAGCAGAACGAATGGGGTTATAGATAAATCAAAATAAAACCAAATTCATGGCGACTAACACAAACACAAGAGCTGGAAATGTTGACACAAATTTAATCATCAATGACCAAAACTTCGAAGCAGTCAAAGAGTTCATATATCTAGGGACATCGGTTAACCCCAATAATAACACATCTGAGGAAATAAAAAGGCGAATAATAATTGCAAACAGGTGTTATCATGGTCTATGAAAGTACTTATCTAACAAACGTCTGTCTCAAAAAAACTCGTATAAGGCTGTATAGAACACTGATAGTCCACGTTCTGAAATATGGATCAGAGGCATGGACGCTAACGAAAACAGATGAATCCGCTCTATCCATTTTTGAAAGAAAGGTGCTACGCAAGATATTCGGAGCGGTCTGTGAGAACGGAATATGGAGGCGTAGATATAACTTTGAACTGCAGAATATCTACAAGCATACGTTTGGTGGTAAAGAAATTACCACTATAATTAAGCTAAACCGTCTGCAGTGGGCAGGACATGTAGCCGGGCCCGTGAGACAAACATGATAAAAAAGATTCTAACAGCGCAACCCGTGGGAATGAGAAGACAAGGTAGACCAAAGCTGAGGTGGATGGACGGGGTAACACGAGATGCCGAGAAGATCGGAGTTGGCAACTGGAAAATGCAAGCAAGGGACAGAACAGAATGGCGTAGAAAGCTTGAGAAGGTCGAGGCCCTCTAAGGGCTGTAGCACCAAGATGATGATGATGATTACTTTCAAGATCATTGCAGAAGTCACCCTGTTAATATTTAAATCCAAAAATCCGTTTTACTATTAGTAAGTATCCGGAAGGACTACCCTTGAAATATTATTAAAGTTTTTTAAGTGTTTCGAGCAAAATAAATGACAATTTGAAAGGGCGTACATAGTATTTTCATTAAATTTATTTTTTTATTTAAAAGGTAATACAAATTTTTCAACTAAATAAAACAACCTAAAATTATTAACCAATTTTTTTATGGATTTGTCCCCCATGGTCATTTACTACAGCTTGCAGTCTTCGACGCCACTGTCCAATTGATCGGTTAATAATTTCTTGGTCGAATTGGTTCCAACAAAAAACTATCTAAACGTTTTAAACTACACCACTGTACTTCCGTCGCTAATAAAATTTTGCCTTCTAAACCAAACATGCACGATATCATTCACAAACCTTAATAATCTCACCGCGGTTGTCGGTGTGCGTTCAATTTCAGATAGAGATCTATAGATAGCGATAAAGTGCGTTCAGGAACCGCGATCGCGTCGTGATACAGTGGTTGCCGATGCCTGAAAGTGTTTTGTTTCAGCGAAAAGCCATCCTGAAACTTCCGCCATTCTGAGTTTTAATATGCCGAGGGATTTCTCTAGGAGAATTCGCCGGTAAGAGATCTTGCTTTTGTTGTTTTTTAAGCGACGAGGGTGTGTTGTGATTGCTAATATTATATTCTATTAGTATTCTATTCCCTTGTATATTGCACATGAAAACGTTCTGAATTATAATAACAGCTGTGGGTATTTTTGGATGAGACTGCGTTTATTTTTCGTGACTGAGGCGTGCGTATCAGAGGTGTTTACAAATTACACTTTCTATTAAATTATTTTAAAGGAGTAACACATGAGTAACACTCATAATGGATACAAAGAGTACAAATAGGATAAATGCTTAGGTACTTTAATTTTTTCTTCCTCTTTAAAAATCTATCTTTGTTCTCTTGGGCAAATTATGACATACAGATCATCAGCAGAGCCAAAAAGACACATTTTATATAAATATATATATATATATATATATATATATATATATACATATATATATATATATATATATATATATATAATATATATATATATATATATATATATATATATATTTCATATAAATATATATACATATATATATATATATATATATATATATATATATATATATATATATATATATATATATATATATATATATATACAGGGTGGTCCTTAAGTAATTGCACAAAAAGAAACAGTAGATTGTACACTTTAAAATATTACGATTTAAGTCAAATTGCTTTAATAAAATGTTGATATTAAGAAAGATACGGGGTGTTAAAGTGCAAAATTAAAATTTTATTTTTCACTATAACTTTCATGTTTGTAAACATTTATGTATAATAATTACTCCCAACAACGAAGACAAAATAGACAAAAACATTAATACCTCTGAATTTTGGTATAAAATACCTTCAACTAAAGTTAATAGTTAACGAAATATTAAATAAAATAAATATATCAGCAGGATACTTAGTAATAGGATTTGACAAAATAACAAAATAATAGGATTTTACATCAAACATTTTACGTTTTATGTTAAATTAAAGTCATAATCAAAATATTTTGTTTACAAACAAAATTAAGAAATAGTTAAACTAAATAACATAACTGTTTGTCAAAGTAAGTGTTCGATATGTCCACCATTTTCTTTAATTCATTTGTCAATATATTCCATAAAAGATCGTCTCATATTAAATAGCATCGTTGGTTCTAAAGAAACTGTTGCAGTATTTATTTCTTATGTATGTATGTATATTATGGAACTACATTATATTTGCCACAGAAGTTCAATAATGTATTAAACTGTGATGTATCTCGTTCATTGGTTACTTATAGACACACGGAATAACCTATCGATGACATTATATGATTACGTTACAGCTTACGAGTAACTATAATTACATCTCGAACAAATGGACTATTATGATTCACTATTGAACTAATATTATGCTGAACTAAATTGCCTGTGTGTTTACTATATTTATAACAATATCGGTTATTAGGACAACGATAATGTTTTTGTAAAAATGCTGAGTCTTTCAGGTTAGATTTGTAGCAAAAGTATTTTGAAACAGAACACATATGTGTTATTTAATACCTGTGCTCTAGTTTCAATTTGTCCTAAAAAAATGGGTAAACAATTTACGTAATGAACAATAAGTATTATTTTCGAATTTTTTATGAATTAAATAAATATATCAATATCTCACCACATTGCCAAGGAATATGATTAGCACGACCAATCCAACGTTCAGAAAAGTTGTATTTAAGTATGTTCTAACTGCCTTCTCTCTCAAATGTGGTGGTGTACCATCTTGCATAAACCACATATTTTGGGTTTTTAGCATTTTACAGTAAAAAAAAGTAATACAACGCCATTATAGAAACTTAAGAAGCGATAGCAAAGAGAAATTCTAAACATGATGACGGCCAACGTCTGAATACGGACACGGCACCTAAGGAAGAAGATGAAATATCTTTTCTCCAAAAAGATATTTAGTACGCATAACAAAGCATTTTTTGATTTTACATTATCATCTTTGAGTTGTTTTAATAAGAATAAACTATGAATTATGCTTATCTACAGGTATTCAGTGCTTTACCGCACAAATATCAAACTAAGAATTATTGTGCAGCTGACTTATAAAATGCATTTATCTCAAAAACGGTTGAATTTTATGATTACTAATAAGTATACTTTTTGTTTGTAAAAATAATGTATCTTTAATATTTTTAAACACAAATAGAGCTAACTTAAAGAGCAAAAACGTAAAGCGCAAATGAATGCCACACATATGGCACATGTGGCGCCCTCTATTAGTTACATTAAAATAAGTATAAAATTATAATTTATCCTACTCAAAGGTATCCAACTGTGAATTTTTGTGCAAAAATATTTACAAAGGTAAAAGTTATAGCGAAAAATAAAATTTTAAATTTCCACTTTAACTTATCGTATCTTTCTTAATATCAACATTTTATTAAAGCAAGTTGGCTTGAATCGTAATATTTTAAAGTGCAGAATCTACGGTTTCTGTTTGTACAATTACTTAAGGACCACCCTGTATATATATCTGAGGTATTAAAAGGGCCAAACTCCATTTTCGTGAATTTTGAAGGAGTTTTGTCCATTCTCCTTCAAAATTCACCAAAATGGAGTTTGGCCCTTTAAAAATTAAGCAATAGTAATTTTTCTTGGAGATTGGTCCTGCAATAAAATATGTATTTTGCAAAATTCGTTTATTTAAGTATTTGACAAATAACATAGCTTCCTGTAAAAACAAAATATTTGTAGTTTTACTGTATTTCTTCCTCTAAAGCAGGATAGCCATCAGCATCTAATGTTGAGGAACATTTTAACGGTTTAAAATACGTTTTGTTATGATCATTAATGTACGGCAACAACTGCATTAAATCATTACATTTTTGGTTGGTTATTGGTAGTTGTTCAAGGTTTAAACTTTTTACCTGCTCAGAAAATGTAAGACTATCTCGATTTCACATGGATTCCCTTCTAATATACACTTTTTAAAATCATCATCATTAAAGTCAGTTTTATACAAAGACTGTTATGAAAGATTTTTTTGAAACTTTATTTGTTTGACTTGCATCTCCATAATTTAAAAATTCTTCTTGTCCAACTTAAAATACGCTAAGTTTGTTTGTTGTGTAAACTGCTTTAGTAATTTTTTTTCTGTAAACTGCTTTAGTAAAACCGCACCTCGATTTCCATGGCAGTTTTCTTAGCTTTTTTAATGGATGCATATATCGTATCGGCCTCCATATGAGTGTATCCTGGCTCCATAAAGTAGTGGTTTATCTCAAATTATGAGTTTGTGTCTGGTAGCTTCTTTAAAATCCTGCAGTACCTTGTAAAAGCAACATAAAATCGCTGTAGAAATTAAGAGTTTTAATGTCTTTTGAAGAATTATCCAAAGCAAACTTTCTTAAACAAGAAGCTATTTCTTGACCTCCACGTCCTGCTACAATTTCGTTCCATGAAAAAAAAATCTCTTTATGGCCAATATGATCTGTTTTATAACGAGTTAGATTGTAGATCCACAGTTGTCTTTTGTAAAACGATGCAACATTTCTCAAAAAGTCGGCCAACCTTTTTCTAAATCAAATAAAATATTCACATAACTTGGATCTAATTTACTTCTTTCTTTATATTTCTTCTTATTTTCATAGCACCTTTGAGCCATTTCCAAATGGTTATTTAAATTTTATTCTATTGTAATCTTTTCGTGTAACTCATTTTCTGTAAGGTTTGTTTTATTACAATATGACTTAAGACGAAGATGTAATCGATCACACTTCGCACATGTATCATTTGCAGGATGATGAAAAGCGAGATTAAATTCTTCATTAAATATTTTTCTGTACTGAAATTATTTGAGTGAAGCAACTTTCATTTCTTTGCAGTTTTCAGTATAAAGTCTATACATAATTGAAATATTCAAATCGGGGCTAAGATAATGTCTAGAAGATTTTTCACGGGATTAGTGGCTAGTATATGCTGGAAAACTTCTTATGTGATCGCGAACAATATCTTTCAACTATTCAGCAATTTTGGGTTGGTCTTTGTGCATTTCTCTTCCATCTGGTGAAAATACCCCATCATGGTCCCTTTTTTTCTCTACAATCACTCCTAACTTTTTAATAGAAATGCCATAGGTGCTTAAGTACATGCTTTGACAAACTTCGGTTAGATTTCCGGTAGAATATTTTAAAACATGTTACCTAGAAAAAGATCTCCTGCGTTCCATTTTCTCTGGTACTAGCCTTTGCCTATCTTTGAGTTTTTCTTCCACACTTTCCGCTAACACTTGATTTTAAGCGTGTTTATTTTATTGGTAAAATCACGAAAATATATTCTGTCTTTGAACACTATCAATCTTATCATAACACTTTTGCCTACAGTGGTATGCTGACTGTAACACTTTAGCTTTCTTTACCTTCCCCTTTTTAGTCTTTTATTCCTCACCTTTACGTTTTTGTTCCTGTTTTTTAAGTTGCTTCCAATCTTGAATACGTTTCACTCGTTTCCTTGATTTATTTTTTCCACTGTAACTGTTAAAATAGACTTATCCTCTTCACTATCGTTTTCATCTGGACTATACTTTCTGATTCCTAAAAAAAATAAGAAAACATTGTGTGGAAAAAAGTTTTTTAAGCTTTTAAGAATGTTAAAGACACAAATTAGTATATTGGAAGCACGTTTAAAGTAAGTTCATACTTTTTTGCTTTTTCATTTTGTTAATTGCTTTCGTACGTTTTATTAAGTTGTTCTTCAAGCAAACTCATTGAATTTAACGGCGGAATATTCTAAAAGAAATGAATCGACATTTTAAAACTATAACCACCTAAGCATTATACATAGGTATAAAATATATTACAGCAAGGTAATAAAACCTATTACTTTATTATTACACCAGTAGGTATTAAAAATTGCAACAATTTAGATAATTTAAGGATTATCAGGATCTGGATTATAAGGTCATCAGTATCTAGGCTACCTATTGCACCTTCTATAGAGTTTCTTGACTGAGTCATCGTCGAGTCCAACCCAATATTGTCAGATGTCTGAAATTGCATGTCTACATTTTGTGGGATCATTTCCACAATAACAGCAGCAATACTACAACTAGGCTGGGTAAAAGAAGTTGATGTGGATTCTTCAGTAGAATGACCTAAACCCATTTTTTATATAAATCAAATAACACAATTTACATACCTATTTTATTTTAGTACTTATCATTTTCGTTTCTATTTCTATCACCAACTTCTCCGGAGTCTTTAATTAAAGACAAGAGCCTTTTAGTTTGGCTTGATTACATTTTTTTGCTTTACTTGTAGTAAACTCACTTAAAATAAAACACAGAACCACAGTAGGGCTTCACCGGTCATTACAACAACAACAATTTTTTTAAGGTTATTTTATTTGAAAATGCGAATCTCCAATAACTTAAGAATATAAAAGGCCAAAGTCCAATGCTCACTGGATATTGGCTCTTTAGTTAACTAGAGTGAGCAGTTTTATGTGAAAAATCTTTCAACAAGTTCCATAAAACAATCAGACGAAAACGTCCAAGAAAGCTATCACGTAGTGTCATTCTTCTGCACGACAATTATGGCTTTATATTTCCAAAATAGTGAAAGAATATCAGGGTTGAAAGAAATTCAGGATATTGAGCATCCAACCTACCAACCAACAATCCTTCGGTTACTGAAAAAGATGTTAAACACTAATCATTATCAGTCGGACAAAGCAGTAGTAAATGTTGTAAAATAATTATTTGAGCAAGAGCCACAACAATTTTTTAAACATAATATAAAATGCTTAGTGAAACAGTGAGATATGTACCTCATATGTAGTGGTAATTAGTTATAGATATATTTACCAATCATCATCATCATTCTGGATTTACAACCCTGGGTAATTCCTAGCCTCCTCAAGAATTTCTCTCCCCAGACCAGGTTGCTCTCTCCAGACCCACCTGGTGATAGACCCACCAGTGGGTCTATCAAGGAGCGTTTTTCTAGATGGGTCATTTTGTTTTATCCGCAGTACATACTCTATCGACCTTGTACGTTCTATACTAATATGTTTTACAACATCTGGTTCCTGGTGTATTCTATCAAGTTCGAAGTTGTATCGTCTTCTCCACACTCCATTGTCATTCACTGCACCAAAGATTCACGTTGGTACTTTTCTTTTGAAACATTCTAACATATTTTCATTACTTTTTGTCAGAGTCCAGGTCTCTGAGTCATATGTTAGCACTGGGCGTATTATTGTTTTGTAGAGTTTTATTTTTTTGTATTTTTCGATATAATGTGGATTTGAGGAAAAGATTAAGCCCAAAATAGCATCTGTTGGCTATGCAAATTCTGCGGTTTACCTCTGCGGTAATATTATTTTCAGTGTTAAGGAGCGCTCCCAGGTATACAAATTCGTTCACTGCTTCCATGACGTCCTTTCCATGTACGATTGTGGTTCGTGCTTATTTTTATATACTTCGTTTTGTTGATGTTTATTATTAGACCCATTTTTATAGCTGATTCTTTTAATGATACATACGCCTCTACATACGCATTTTCTTCCAAGAATGTTAATATCCTCAGCATAGGCAAAGATTGGCACTGATTTATTATATATTGAGCCGTTGGTTGTAGTTTGTGACATACGTATTACTTTCTCACCATCGACATGGACTACGACCTACATGGTGTCCAAAAAAAAGTATGAAAAATGCTTCGACACAGCAAAAAACAGTTAACGAGTTTATGCAGACCAAGGGAGTACCTATAGAGACGTGGCAACAAGATTTTAACAAGCTATATGGTGCTGAAGAAACGCTGAATATAAACGAATACGGAGCAGATATAAGTGCTACAATCAATGACTAAGAGGTAGAAGCAAAGATCAAGAAGTTAAAAAACAGAAAATCACCTGTAACAGATTTTACACCCAATGAACTCTTAAAATATAGAGGCCCTGAACTGACAAGTAAACTGTTACAACTATTTAACAAAATCATAAACGACACAGAAACACCAGAGGAATGGCATAAGAGCATCACAATCCCCATATTTAAAAAAGGACAAAAAACTTGCCAGCAAAACTACAGAGGAATAACCCTATTAAATACAACGATGAAACTTTTCACGAGTATTCTTAAGAACAAATTAGAAAGGCAAATCACTAATGCTAAAGAACAACAAGGTTTTACAAGAGGGCGGTCCATAACAGATGCAGTATTCATAATAAAACTAATAAAAGAAAAAGCTAGAGAGTTTGGCATGCCAGTGTATATTTGCTTCATTGATTTGACGAAGGCGTTTGACAGGGTTCGTCTGGAAGACATTCTAAATATATTAATAGAAAATGAAACATCGACCAACAAAACAAAGATAGTCTATAACCTAAATAACAACAATGTAACCAAAGTTAGAGCAGGAGACCAATTCACTGAAAATATTCCAATACCGGGAGGAATTAGACAAGGCGACAGTTTAAGTCCCTTCTTGTTTAACCTACTCATGGGCAAAATTATAAACAAAGTAACATCTCTCAATCTCGGATACAGAATGGGCAACAAAAGAATTGGTATGGAGTGATACGCAAATGATGCAGAAATTATTGCCGAATCAGAAGATGATTTTCAGAGACAGCACTTTCAGTTCTTTGAAATAAGACGCCAACTAAATATGGCCATTTCTTCCAACAAAACTAAATGTATGACAATAGCAACACATCCGCTCAGATGTAAGTTAGTGGTTGAGAACAACCCCATAGAACAGGTGATGCAATTCAGATATCTGGACATAGACATATCAAGCACACATGACCCAGTAAAGGACCTAAGGAGTCAGATCAACAAAGCATCCGCATTGTCGTGATGTCTGCGGAAGATAGTCTGGTCAAATCCGTATATACGCACAGATAGTAAAATTAGAATCTACAACACTTGCATATGACTGATCATGACATATGGCAAGAAGTGCGCGAAGATACCAACAAAATGAAACAGATGCTAAGAGTTGCCGAAATGAAAACCCTAAGAACAATAGTGGGCAAAACAAGAAGAGACAGGGTGAGAAACACATACGTCAGAGAGCAGTGCAAAATTCAAGCTATTATAAGATGGGGAAGGCAGCGTAAGAGGATGTGGTACAATCATGTAAGACTAATGGATGAGAATAGACTCCCAAAAATTGTCCTAGAAAATGACCCGCTCGGTTCAAGACCTCCCGAAAGACCACCTAAAAGATGGAGGGATAGTTGGCAATCTATCTCCCAGGAAATTAATCAGATTCAGCTTCAGAATTAAACAGAACGAAAGATCTCCAAGAAGTAGAAAAAGAAGAAGAGTTCACTACCAGTGGTTTATTCACGGTGATTTAGGAATTACTTAAGAAATTATAGAGTTCATTTTTAGTTTTATTAAAAGAAAGAAATTTAAAGACATTTCGTTTTCACGAAATTATGATAGTGAATGGAAGTTTGTATGTCAAACCATCTAGTTACGTTAGGAAAACATATTTATTACCAGCAATACGAATTTATAGTACTACCTAATACAGAGTGATCGCGATAGCATTTTTTACTTTACCATTACTGTGACTCCTTGTTACTGTACAGAAAAGAACAATGATCACGGTTGCCATTTGTAAATAGGGATGTTCACTAATTTTTAAATATTGTTAAATTCAATAGGTTATAACATATATAAAAACATAGCAAACATAAAATTGTTTAAAAATATATATTTCTTAAGATAAATCAATTCTTAATTTCAATTCTGATGGAGGCTAGAAAAACGGCTCCTCGCAGCGAGGCTACGGTGTGTGACGTTAGCAGTCGTATCGACAACTTGTTTTGTATACTTATTTACGAAGTGTGACCAGTTCTTTAAGTATTTAATCACCGATAATGAAGCCAAATAAGTGGTGTTTTGTTCCTGGGTGTCTAAATACATCTACAAACAATTCTGAGAAGATTTTTATTACAGTTCCAAACAATTTAACACCATATTCACTTAAAATTGTCAAACCACAGGTTTTTATATCTGTACCTCGGAGAGTAGAAGGAGAATATCATGGCTGCGGAATTTAAGAACATGGTTTAAGAAAACCTCAACGGAGCTGTTTCGAGCCGCAGCGAGCAAGGTCATGATTGCCAATATGATTTCCAACATCCGAAACGGATAGGAACCAGAAGAAGAAGAACCTCGGAGAGATACAACACTATGTCCATTTTTTCAATTTTGACACTTTTACAGACTAATAATTAACTTTTATAACTTTATTTAAAGGAATAGAGCACTAGGTCCTAAAACATTTGCTGATAAAGAAAGTGACCTTTAAAAGAACACCAAGGCCATTTTTACTTAGAGGGATAAAACACCATATGGACTTAATGTTTTGTCCCTCTAAGCATGTGAATTACCGCCGCGCATATCTCTATGATGAGAGGTAGACTGTTAGTGATCTAATAATACTTTTGCCATTTATGGTGTGTTTACAGTGGTTTGTTACTAATAATAAGAACAATGAACCATAATTCTCGTAGGAGAAAGATTCTTGAAGTACCTACTAAAAAGTTCTGCGAATTATTCTACTGCATTTACAGGTAAGCTACCTTTTTGGTCATTATTTTTAAATTATTAAAAAGCATAACCTCAAAAGGGTAATGTAGTGATTTGATACCAACCTTAGACTAGCAATATTATTAAATCTATTACAACCAATATTATACGCCTTGTTTAATTTCAGAATCAAATAATACACCAAGCAATGATGTTTTAAATGGAGAGCATATTATTAAAGATGCCTTGAGTTTTGATAACGAAGATCAGTCTGATATAAACAAAAGTTTTGATAAACTATTCGTAGTGGAAATGAAATAAGATCTGCATTACTAAAATGGGCTGATACTGTCATTCCTGACAGTAACATAGAAGAAATCATACTATGGTCTTACAAATGTTATGGCCAGAATAAAAATGTTAGCATTAATATTTGTTTAAAAAGTAAGAAAAAGAAAAAACTTAACATTTCTATTTACACGCCCTGGGACTGGCAGCAGTTAGTCAGACAAACCTCAATGAAATATACCGTACATAATATGGAACTAGAAGATTTTAAAAATTTAAGGTCTTTGTATGATGTCAAAACATCTTAAAATCCGCCTTTGATTAATAGCAAAGAGACATTAACAAACGACAAGTTCTTCTGTCAAACTGTGTTTAACTGCAAGTTAAATAAAACAGCATTGGAACTCTGTTTTTAAAAAGTAATTTTCATGAAGAAAACCAGGAGATTGACCTTGTTAGGTTTCGAAGGCGACACCTTACATTGCCAAAAGATTTGCAACTGGTATCACAAAGTCCAATACTTATATCACAACAAAAGTATAACGATCTATTGGCATTACTGTCATATGTTCCTACATTTTGCCATGATTTTTATCGAAACTTAAAGCATACCTACTAGTAATACTAATAGTGACTATCCAGAAGGAGACTTACTTGAGGATGACTGAGTGGTTTGTACCTAAAATGCCATTTTGGTTAAATACATAGATGTATTATTTGTATTTGTAAAGGTAAATTGTATGGTTAAATAAATTTTATCAGTAAAAGTCAAATAGGATTGTAGTTTTTATTGAATACCCCATAATAATTCTTACAGTACAATAACTTTATTAGATGGATACAACACCATGTCCGTTAAAAGGGTTAAAAAACACAGGAACAAATTTGTTTTTAATTATAACAAATGTATTATGTAAATAACAATAAACAGAATGTTTTATTAAAATATTGTTCGATATCTCAATAAATAGCTGCAGCAATAATACTTTTTGGCGAAAAAAAGTTTAAAACTGCTCTCCTGTAAAGTTTTAAAAATGAACATAGTGTTGATTCCTTCCGAGATACAGATATTTGCATTTATTTTTTTTTCCAAACTTGCATCATAACTGCCTTTTCTAGTTTTTCCCTCTCTTTGTAGCAAACACCACTTATTTGACTTCATTCTTCTTCTTCTCATTGCGCCGTCTCCTTTCGAAGGTTGGCGATCCAAATGGCAATTGTAGTTCTGGAAACTGCTGCGCGAAAGATTGCTGCTGCGGATTGACTTCATTATCACTGTATAAATACTTAAAGAACTGGTTACACTTCGTAAATACGTATACACAACAAGTTGTCGATACGACTGCTGACGTCACACACCGTAGCCTCGCTGCGAGGAGCCGTTTTTCTAGCCTCCATCAAAATTAAAATTAAGAATTGATTTATCTGAAAAAATATATATTTTTAAACAATTTCATGTTTACTATATTTTTATATATTTCGTAATCTATTGAATTTAAATGAATTTAACTATATTTAAAAATTAGTGAACATCCCTATTACCGTTATTTAAAAATCACGATTACTGATCATAGCGTAATTTAAAAATCACCACGTTCACCATAACAAGTTTTAATTGAACAAGCCTCGTAATTTAGTTAACAGAAAATACATTCTACTTCGTGTCTCCAAATAACATAGACCCCATTTAAATATTTAAAATACAATGACATTAAAATATATATAGCATGGGAGGTAACCTTACTTTGATAAATTCAGCTTGCGTGAACAATTTCTAAGCGCCCTAAATTCCCATATTTTATTTCTGAAAGAAACCCTATTTAGTTGGATATTTTATTTGATTTTAAACAAAAGTATAATTTCCTACAGCCTAATTTCCCTTTTTTTTTTGTTGTAAAAACTGGGAAAGTATTCCAAAGTGGATAAAGGTCCCGCATCGACCGGCAATTGAATTACCCTTTGTTTTATTGTACAAGCCGACTTGGGCTCATCCGTTGAGTTGCTTGCGTTTATTTTTATGTTTCGCATAGTCCGGATCGAGTTTCAGTAAGGAAGTGAAAACTCACTGATTTGTTAACTCAGGAATACAGACATCGATGTAATATGATGAAAAGAAAATGCTGTTTTGTTTGTTTTTAAATCAAATAATTTTACAACAAAACACTTATCTCTGTTCACTGTGATGGTAATGAAAAATTCTTTTAGTATCTTAAAATAACCATTTTAAATCGATTTGATATTTATTTAACCTAGTATGGAGAATGCACGGACACACGGAACAGGAATAGTTTTTAAACAAGTCGTTTGTCATAAAAAATAAATGTTTATTTTAGTTATTTACACATGCTTTACTCATTTATTCCCTTTCTAATTAATTTTAGATTTTGTGACTTCGTAGCTCTTTGGATTTCGCCTTTGATGAAAATAATGAAGTGTCTAGATGCTTACGTACCATCGCGCATCTATTGTCTTTCTTAGTACTTACTGGAATCTTTAGAGGATATTTAATAATCAGTGACTTAGGTTTTGAATACTCCCATGGGGATAGTTTATAGTACCAGTTAGGTTTAAGTACGACTTTGTATAAATTAATTTTGTTTTGGAAGTTTTGATTTTCATCTTAAGAGCCAGTACATTTATCGACATTTTAAGTCGAGCTTTCTGCTTTTGGCCTGTATATGTTTCTTCCAAGTAGGCGTTTGTTACTATAGTACGGGCGTCTCTATCTTCTCCCATGCGTCATGATTCATTTTCAAACAAGTTAAATCAAAATATTAAACGAAACGTACGTCGATGTGTAGATAATTATCATTGATACCTACTACTGTCATTGTAATAATTACAAAATGTCTATTATCCCGGTGGATGTATTTTATAAACATAAATTTAGAAAATATATTATTTTTTATAATTTTTGTCTATTTGGATTAGTATTCGTCGTGAATAAGGTTAATAAAAATATGATGAAAAGAAGATTAAAAAGAAATCTTGATATTATTTGTACAATCTGCCAAAATAATTAATTTTGTATCAATTTTATTCTATTGTCACATAGCAAAGGTACCGAACGTGGTTATGATTTGGATGGGTGACCGCTACGGAATTACGTAGCTGTGGAACACCTCGTGTTGTTACTTTTTTTAATTCTTGGTGTTATTTTAAAGACAGATATAAATTGCGTTCTTATCCACTTAGTAAAAAGTTCGTTGTTCATTTCTCCATAATAATCAGCTACGTTAGTAGCTTTTAATTTGTTTTAATTCCTTTGGAGTAAATCCAAGTTTCATCTAAAAAAACAACTTCTCTTGTAAATACACCTTTAAGATTTTCCACATATTTACGAAGGAATATGGCTCTTAGAGCAGCAATACTAGTTTGCTCAATTAATGATCGTCAATTATTTTCCAACATCCACTACTTCTTATCCCTTAATTGACAGGTCAAACTCCGCAGAGTAAAGTGCTTCTCAAAAAAAAAAGAATTCAATACTTACTTTTAAGACGACGTCTATTTTTGCCTGGTTTTAAAAGGACGGGATTATTTTCTTTCCTTTTTTTTTTAACGATTATATTGTCCGCCGTGATATTTTTAAAGCAGCGGCAAATCTCTTAAAAAATAATTATTTAATAGTAACTGATTGACAAACATGCATTTGATATTTTACATCTTGAACAGATGTAAGAGACTTCACTCTCTATTACTTCTTTCTAACTCAAAATATTCATATAAATTCAACACAAGTTGCTGCGCTTGGGAATGTAGCGTTTTTCCAGGCATATCTTGAAAATAATAATAATAAGTAATCTCGAAAATATACAAATAAGTTTCCGCTCGACGGAACCATAGCCAGATTCATGTAGTATAATGACAATTTGTAGATTAGAAAATATTACTTTTCTCATTAGATTAAAAATAAATACTTACCGGTAGTAATCAAATTAAGAGAGCAACAGTTAGTGGATCTAACAATAATTATGTTTAAAAATATATAATTCAAATGACATATCCAAAGACTACAAGTTAAATAATTTGAAAAACCAAAAAAATTAATTCAAATAAATCAATAAACACGACAAATGAGCTAATTTCACTGCCAATGAAAAGTATAAACGTCAAAATTTACAGTAAACAAGGTATCAAAGACATGCCATATTGTTGGTCCTTGTTTAACTTATTGTGATTTCTATGGGCAAGCGGCTTAATTTTGCAATACTAGTTTCTATGAGTAAAAAAGAGACCTAGTATAAAAAGTAATTCGTAAATAATTTCATGCATGGGAAAAGATAGAGTGGACGTACTATATTGGTCTTCGTCTTATTCTTTTTATGTAGTCATATCTGTTTTACAGTGTGTCTTCAGTAAGTTGTAGTTCCATTGTTTTCGTGGTCTTTCCACTGATCGTCTTTCCATTGGAGAACCATCTCTTACCGTATTACTACTCTATTTGTTGTCATTCGGCTTGTATGATCGTTCCAGTCTACTCTACTATTTCTTACCCAGTCCTTGATGTTCTCCACCTTGCATCTACGTCATATATCTGTACTTCTAGCTCTGTCCCACACTATTTTACCATGAATTTTCTAAGTGTTTTCATCTCTGCTGTTTCTAACATCCTTTTTGTGCTCTCTGCATCAGGTCGTGTTTCTGACGCGTATGTCATTATTGGTCTGACGACTATTTTGTAAATTCTGCCTCTCATTTTTTCCAATATTTTTATTTCTCCATATTGTTTCGTTCAGGCAACCTGCGGCTCTGTTTGCTCTATTGCTCTATTACTCTGCTACTTTTGGTATGCATACATTATCCATTTTTTCAGATAAGCACGTGTTGTCGTAGTTGGTAAATGTTATTTGTTTTGTTTTTCTTTTGTTTATAGTTGTTCGTCATCTTGTGTATAAGCGAGAAAAGCAGTGACCCGAGAACACTATACTGTAATGATCCAGAGTGAATATGAAAAAAATAGGTTTGTTGTTCGTTTAATTAAACAGAGAAGTATCTACTTGATATGT